>NC_143509.1:12565481-12715481 GCF_031878675.1 Megascapheus bottae
TAAAGGCACAAGTATTAGTTGTGCTAATTTTTGACCGGCTGGGATCGATACCACGTGTTTCGGGGCAGAGGCCATAACTTTGATTTCTCCAGTAAAATCCTGGTCAATTTTGCCAGGTGTAATCTGTATCCCTTTAAGGGCTGAGCTACTTCGCCCTAACAGCAATCCAGCCACTCCTGGGGGAAGGGGGCCGAAGACCCCCATGGGGAGAGCTTGTGTCCCCATCTCTGGGGTCAATACTGAGCAGGTGGAGGAACAGAGGTCCAATCCTGCACTGTCTGGGGTGGCACGGAGGAGGCTGGAGACTGATCTTGGGGGGTTGTTAGAAGATGCACTTGTGGGCGAGAAGAGGGAGGGACTGCCCCATGGTTTTGCGGGGCCAGGGGCTGGCCCCTTCTCCAGTTTCCCGAAAACGGGTGGCCATTGCGATTTGTTGCTGACTTGCAATCTTTAGCCCAGTGCTTCCCTTTAGCACACCGTGGACACGTGCCAGGTGATATTTCTCTCTTTAACCTGGCCTGGCGTGGGCGTTGCGTCATCCAATGTCCTATTTGTCCACAAGAAAAGCAACGCCCTGGCGGTCTAGCATCCTGAGAATGCCCCTGACCTCTGTATTTTAGAAATTCAGTAACAGTCTTTCCTTGAGGAGCGGCGGCTAAACTAAGGCCTTGTACATGGGAGGGTCCAATATCAGCACACAGTGAAATAAAGTCCGTGATTCCTCCCTTATTCCTACGGGGTCTGATAGCCGCCTGACAGGCGGCGTTGGCATTTTCATAGGCTATGTGTCTAACTATAATCCTCCTTGCGTTCTCATCTTGTACTAGGCGGTCTGCAGTTTCCATTAATCGAGACAAAAATTCTAGATAAGGTTCATTCGGTCCCTGTTTAACTTCTACTAGATTTTTTGTACGATTGGAATTGCGTAACCTTTTCCAAGCCTCTCTCGCTGCAGCATTTATTTGTAAATAGGCCTCCTTTGCATAACCCAATTGATCTTCGGTGTTTTTATAGGTTCCCTCTCCTAACAACTGATCAACAGTGTAAGGCAGGTTCTTAGACCCATTTGTTTCAATTTTAGCCCGACACTGTGCAGTGAACTCTGTCTCCCATAATAAGTACTCTCCTGCACTAAGGCATGCTCTGGCAAGCCGCTTCCAGTCATTTGGGCATGCAATACCAGCACATGCGGCCTCCAATATTACTTGAGTAAAAGGGGCAGTTGGCCCATATTGGGAGCATGCACTTTTTAAATCCTGTAATACTTTAACAGGAACAGGTTGATGGTACACTTGTTCATCATGATCAACTAAACTAGGGAAGCATCGAGGCCCTGAAATATCTTCCCTCTCTCTAGCCGCCTGAGTCAGATTTAATTGCGATGCACTGTGCCTGGTTGTGGTGCCTGTTAAAAGGGACTTGTTGCTAGGGCCTTTAGGCTTGCCTAAAGGTTGAAAAAGGGATTGAGGCCGTAAGGCTGCAGCCGGTGGCGGTGGGTGTGAGGGGTAAGGTTTAGAATCAGACATCATAGTGGCCTGAGGGTCATCTTTCTTTCCTACTTCTGGGGGGGCTCTCTGCTCCATCCCCATTTCGATAGAAAATGTAGCATTTCTTCTAACTTCTTCTCTATCATAGCCACCCGGCCCTCCATTGACTCATCATAACTTTCCTCCTTGATATTCAAACCTGAATTCTGATACTCAATATCTACTGGTTGTTGTTCCCTTTTCAAGATCTCATTTAGACTCTCTTGGGCTGCTGCATATGGCTCAGCCTCAGATTTTTCAGAAGGGTCTTTTACCTCATAAATTTCCCTTAATTCAAGATTAAGTTCAGCATTCTCATGTTGAGGATCTATGCATTCATTTACTAGATTCCATACATCAATAGCCTCTACTGGGGTCTTTTCGGGGCCATATACATTATAATATTCTTGAATTCTTTTTCCTATCTGCTGCCAGGTTTTTGGGAATTTCTCCTCTAAAAACCTCGGGCATGCCTCCTCGACAAACTGTAGGAAGCTCTGAAGCACCCCTTTTTCCACCCACATTCCGTGGGCTTCAAGTAGGTCTGTTAAGATCGGTACAAATGACCTATGGCTATTAACTTGACCCATAATTTTTACTCCTGACTATATACTCTCTTAAGATCCTCTCTTAATAGTCCTACGATGTGTTACTCACCACAGCGGGTCCTCCACCATCGTCCCAGATTTTCAGGGTCCCTGTTCGGGCGCCAGATGCCGGGGCCTACTGGCAGCAAATTGGGGTTCCTGAAATAGGGGGCAGGGACTGGAAAAATTAGAAGATAGACAAACACATCGGGTCCGGGAGGTCTGCAGCCCAGGCAAAAACTGCAGCGCCCCGTTTATTCTCAACTCAAAGCTTATATCCCCTCTTGAGACCAGGGCACTCCCAGGTGTTACATCCAGATGGTTAATCAGGGAACTGTTGGGGGTTACATTCATATGGTAAATCTCAGATCAATTGAACA
Organism: Megascapheus bottae; assembly: GCF_031878675.1. NCBI lineage: Eukaryota > Metazoa > Chordata > Mammalia > Rodentia > Geomyidae > Megascapheus > Megascapheus bottae. The sequence goes on from NC_143509.1 coordinate 12,567,975, forward strand.
GGAGAAGGCCAAAAAACAATAAGACAATCAAGCAATTATCTGATGCAAATCAAAGTACAGTTTGATTCCACTCTTGCTCCCGACATAACCCTAACCCTAAACCAAACCCTAAACGTAACCTAGCCCAAACCCAATAAATAACCCTAATCCTAAGCGTAATCGTTACCCTAACCCTAACCCTAGTCCTAGACCTAACCCTAACCATAAACCTAACCCTAACCTTGAATCTAACACTAATCCTAACCTTAATCCTAACCCTAAAACTATCACTAAGGTTCCCAAACCGTAACACTAACCTTCACTCAAACCCTCACCCTAACCCTCACCATAAACCTCACCGTAACCATAACCCTAACCCTCACCCTATCCCTCACCCTAACCATAACCCTCACGCTCAATCTAACACTAACCCTCACCCTGACCCTCAACCTAAACCTAACCCTAACCCTAATCCTCACCCACACCTCACCTTAACCATAACCCTCACCCAAAACGTTACGCTAACCCTAAACCTAACACTCACACATACCCTAACCCTAACTGACACCCTCACCTTTATCCTCAACCGAACCCTCACCCTAAACCTCACCATAACCGTCACCGTAACCCTAACCCTAAGACTCACACTCTCCCTCACCCTAACCATAACCCTCACACTCAACCGAACCCTAACCATCACCCTAAACCTCACCCTAAACCTAACCCTAACCCTAACCTTCACCCTCACCCTAAACCTCACCCTAACACTAACCTAACACTCACACTTACTCTAACCCTAACTGACACCCTCAACTTCACCCTCACCCTAACCCTAAACATAACCCCTAACTCCTAACCGTAACCCTAACCCTAACCCTATGGGTCCCTAACACTAAACCTAATCCTAACCCTAAAACTAACATTAGCCCTAGCCACAAACCTAACCATAAAGCTAACCCTAACCCTATCCATAACATTAACGCTAACCCTAGCCTTAACTCTAACCCTAACCCTAACCCTAAGTATAGCTAACACTAATCTCAACCCTCATCCTCACCCTCACGCTAAACCTTACCCTAACCCTCACACTAACCGTAACCCTTACCCTCACACTAACCCTAATCATAACCGAAACCCCAACCCTAACCCTATCCTTCATCATCACCCTAACGCTCATCCTCAACCTAACCCTAAAGCAAACACTAACCCTAATCCTCACCCTAACCCTAACCCTAAACCGAAACCTAATCCTAAGTGTAACCCTAACTCTAACCCACACCATAACCGTAACACTAACCCTAACCCTCAACCTAACCCTCACCCTGATCCTAACCCTCACCCTCACCCTCACCCTGACCCTAATCCAAACCCTAAACCTAACCCTCACAATAACCCTAACCCTAACCCAAACCCTAACCCTAACTCTAATCCTAACACTAAAAGTAACTCTAACCCTAACTCTCACTGTAATCCTCACCCTAACCCTAACCCTAAGATTAACCATAACCCAAACCTTAAACCTAGCCCTTGCCCTAACCCTAAACATAACACAAGCCCTAACCCTAATCCTAACATTCACCCTCACCCTAACCCTCACTCTAACCCCAGCTCTAACCCTAACCATCACCCTCACCCTGACCCTAAACCTAACCCTCACTGCCATCCTAATCCTCACCCTCAACCTAACCCTAAGCCTAACCCTAACCCTAATCCCAACCCTAACACTAAACCAAACCCTAACCCTAAACCTAACCTTAACCCTAACCCTAACCCTAGCCCAAAACCTAACCTTACCCATAACCCTAAACCTAAACCTCATCCTAACCTTAAACTCACCCTAACCCTAATCCTAAACCTAAAACTAATCCTAACCCTAACCCTCACCGTAACCCTCACCCTAACCCTAACCCTAACCCTAAACCTAAAGCTATACCTCACCCTAACCCTAACCCTCACCCTAACCCTAACAGTAACCCTTACCCTAAAACTAATCCTAACCCTAACCCTAATCCTAACCTTAACAGTAACACTAACACTAACCCAAACCCTAACCATAAGCTTAACCCTAAACCTCAGCCTCATCCTAACACTAACCCTCACCCTCAATCTAACCCTAACCCTCACCCTAATACTCTCCCTAAACCTGACCCTAACCCTAACCCTAACCCTCACCCTAATACTCTCCATAACCTAACCCTAACCCTAACCCTAACCCTCACCCTACCCTACCCTCTCACCCTACCCTACCCTAACCTAACCCTCATCCTTACCCTCACCCTAACCCTACCCTAACCCTAAACCTCAAACTCACCCTAACCCTAACCGACACCTTCACGCTCAACATCAACCTAACCCTAACCCTAACCCTAAACCTAACACAAACCCTAACCCAAACCCAAACCCAAACCAAACCCTAACACTAACCCTAACACTCAACCTCATCCTCACCCAAACCCTAACCCTCACCATCACTATAATCCTAACACTAACCCAACACTAACACTAAACCAAACTCTAAACCTAAACATAACCTGAACCCTAACCCTAACCGTAACCCTAAATGTAACCCTAACCATAAACGAAACCCTAACCCTAACCCTAAAATTAACCCTAACTCTAACTCAAACCCTAACCCTAATCCTCACCCCAAACCTAACTCTAACTCTAACCCTCACCCTCACACTATTGCTAAAACTCTCCCTCACCCTAACCCTAACCGTAAAACTAACCCTAACCCTAAACCTAACCCTAACCCTAAACATAACCCCTAACTCCTAAACCTAACCCTACGGGTCCCTAACCCTAAACCTAATCCTAACCCTAACCCTAACCCTAGTTCTAGGCCCAACCATAAACATAAACCTAACCCGAACCCTAACCATAACCATAATCCTAATGCTAATCTGCCGGGGCCAACCGGCAGCAAACCAGGGTTCGCAGATTGGGGTTCCTGAAATCGCGGGCAAGGACTAGCAAGAAATAGAAGAGAGAGAGACACACCGGGTCCGGGATGTCCGCAGTCCAGGCAAAGACTGCTGAGACTCCGCGTTTATTTTCCACTCCCCCTTCTTCCCTCCTCCAGACCCAGGGACCCTCCAGGTGTTACATTCATATGGTAATTCTCAGGTCATTTACATAGAATAGGGCCAGAAAGCAATAAGACAATAAAGCCATCGTCTGATGCAAGTCAAGGTACAGTTTGATTCCACTCTGGCTATCAACACTAATCCTAACCTTAACCCTAACCCTAAGTGTAGCTAACCCTACCTAACCCTCACCCTCACCCTCACGCTAACCCTCACCCTAACATTCACATTAACCTCACACTGACCCTAAACCTAATCCTCACCCTAAACCTCACCATAACACTAACCCTAACCCTAACCCTAATACCCACCCTCACCCTATCCCTAACCCTAACCCTAACCCTAAATCTAACCCTCACCCTAATCCTAACCCTAACCCTCACCCTCACCCTAACCCTTATCCTAATCCTAACCCTCACCCTAACTGAAACCCTTACCCGAACCCTAACCCTTACCGAACCCAAACCCTAACCCTAACCATTACACTAATCCTAAACATCAGCCTAATCTTAACCCTCACCCTAACCCTCACCCTAACCTTTACCCTAACCGTAACCCTAACCCTCATCCTCACCCTCACTCTAACCCTAACCCTAAACTTAACACTAAATCTAACCCTAAATGTAACCCTAAATCAAAGCCTAACCCTAACTCTCAACTCACCCAAACCTAACCCTAACCCTAACCATAACCATAACACTAACTCAAACCATAACCATAACCCTAACCCTAAACCTCACCCTCACTCTACGCCTAACCCTAACACTCACCCTAACTCTAACCTTAACCCTCATCCTAACCCTCACACTAAAACGAACACTAACCCTAACACCCATCCTAACCCTAACATATCACTAAGGTTCCCAAACCCTAACTCTAACCTTCACCCAAACCCTCACCCTCACCCTCACCCTAACCCTAACCCTAACGCTCACCATAACTCTCACCTTAACTAACACCTTCACCCGCAACCTTACTCTAGCCATAAACCTAACCCTAACACTAACACTAACCAAACCCTAACCCAAAACCTAATCCTAATCCTAACACTCTACTTCATCCTCACCCTCACACTAACCCTCACCCTCACACTAACACTAAAACTAACACTAAACCTTACCCAAAACCTAACCTAAAACCTAAATCTAACTCTTAAATTAACCCTAACTCTAACCCTCACCGTAACCCTCACCATAACCATAACCCTAACCCTAACCCTAACCCTCACCCTCACATTCACCAAAAACCTAAACATAACCCTAAACCAAACCCTCACCCTCACCCTAACCCTAACTCTAACCCTAACCCAAACCCTAAACCTAGCTGTAGACCTAACCATATACATAACCCTATCCCTAACCTGAATACTAACCCTAACCCTAACGCTAAACCTAGTCCTAACCTTAACTGTAACCATAAACCTTACCCTAACCCTAACCTGAACGCTATCCCTAATCTTAATCCTAACCATAAACCTAACCCTAAAGGTCCCCAACCCTAATCCTAACCCTAAGCATAACCCTAAATCTAACCCTCATCTTAAACCTAACCCTCACCCTAACGTGACACTAACCCTCACACTAACCCTCAACTTATACCTAAACCTAACCCTAACGCTCACCCTAACCCTAACCCTCACCCTAACCCTAAAACTATCCCACACCCTAACCCTCACCCTAAACCTAACCCTCACCCTAACCCTCACGCTAAACCTAAACCTAACCCTAATTCTAACCGTAAAGCTAACCCTAACTCTAACCCTAACCATAACCCTCACCCTAACCCTATCCTAACCCTCAACCAGACCTTCACCTTCACACTAAACCTCACCCTAACCCTATCCCTAACCCTAACCCTAACTGTAACCCTAATTCTAACCATAACCCTAAACCTAATCCTATCCCTAACCCTAACCCTAACCCTCACCCTAATCCTAACCCTAACCCTAACCATCCCCCCCACCCTAACCCTCACCCTAACCCTAACCCTAACCCTAACCCTCACCGTAACCCTAAACCTAATCCTATCCCTAACCCTAACCCTGACCCTCACCCTAGCCCTCACCCTAATTGTAACCCTAATTCTAACCGTAAACCTAACCTTAACCCTCACTCTAACATTAAATCTCACCCTACTCCTAACCCTAAACTTCCTCTCACCCTAACGCTACTGCTAACCCTCACCCCAAACCTAATCCTCACCCTAACCCTCACCATAACGCTAAACCTAAACCTACCCATAACCCTAACACTCACCCTCACCCTATCCCTAAATCTAACACAAACACTCACCCTAACCCAAACCCTAACCTTAATTCTAACCCTAACCCTAATCCTCTCCATAAACCTCAACCTAACCCTAACCCTAAACCTTACTCTCACCCTAACCCAAACCCTAACCCTAACTCTAACCCTAACCCTAACCCCAACTCAACCCTAACCCTAACACTAACCCTAACGCTAATCCTTACCCTGACCCTAACCCTCACCCTAACCCTAACCCTAACCCTCACGCTAACCCTCACCCTCACATTAACCCTCACCCGAACCCTAAACCTAACCCTAAACCTAACCCTAAAACACACCATCACCCTCACCATAACCCTAACTCTAATTCTAATCCTAACCATAAACCTAACCCTCACCGTCACGCTAACACTCACCCTAACCCTTACTCTAACCCTAATCCTAACCCAAATACTCACCCTCATCCTAAACCTCACCCTTACACTAACCCTAACCCTAAACCTAACCCTCACCCTAACCCTCACCTTAACACTCACCCTAACTTTAACCCTCACCTTAACCCTAATCCTCACCCTTCCCCTAACCCTAACACTCACCCTAACCCTAAACCTAACCCTAACCCTCATCCTAACCCTCACCCTAACTCTAACCCTAATTCTAAACCTAACACTAAACCTAACTCTAACACTAATAATCACCCTAACCCTCACCCTCATCATAACCCTACCCCTAACACTAACATTAACCCTAACCCTCACCCTCACCCTAACCATCACCCTAACCTTAAACCTAAGCCTAAAACTTACTCTAACCCTTACCCTAACCCTAACCCTAACCCTAAATGTTATCCTCACCTTAACCCAAACCCTAACCCTTACCCTAACCCTCACCCTAGCCCTCACCCTAACCCTCACCCTAAACCTCACTCTAACCCTAAACCTAACCCTAACCCTAATTCTCACCCTAATCCTAAACATAAATCTAACCCTCACCCTAACGGTCACCTTAACCCTAACCCAAACACTAACCCTAACAATAATACGCACCTTAACCTAACCCTAACACTAACCATAACCCTAACCCTCACCCTCACCCTAACGGTTGTCCTAGCCCTAACCGTAACCATAAACCTAACCCTAATCCTAACCCTAACTCTAACCCTAATCTTAACACAAGGATCCTAACCCTTACCCTTACCCTCACCCTCACCCTATCTCTAACCCTAACACTAACCCTCACCCTACCCCAAACCTAACCCTCACCCTAACCAGAATCCTAACCCTCACCCTTACCCTCACCCTAACCTTAACCCTAACCCTCACACTAACCCTACCCTCAAACTAATCCTCACCCTAAACCTAACCCTAACCCTCACCCTAACATTCACCCTAACCCTAACACTAACCCTAAACCTAAACCTAACCCTAACCCTAACCCGCACCCTAACACTCACCGTCTCCGTAACCCTACCCTTAAACTAACCCTCACCTTAACCTAACCCTAATCCTAACCATAACTGTAACCCTCACCGTAACCGTCACACTAACCCTAACCCTAACCCTAACCCTAACCCTCACCTTAATAATCACCCTCTCCCTAACCCTAACCTTAACCCTAAAACTCACCCTAACTCTCACCTTAATCTAAACCTAACCATAACCCTAATCCTAACCATAACCGTAAGGGTCCCTAAACCTAACCCTAACACTTAATCCAAACCCTAACACTAACCATAAAACTAACCCAAACCCTAAACCTAAGGGTTCCTAACCTTAGCCCTAATCCTAACCCTAACCCTAACCCTAACCATAAATATAAACCTAACCATAACTGTAACCTAACGCTAACCCTAACCTTAACACTAACCCCAACTCTCATCCTTATTGACCCTAACGCTAACACTAACCCTAACCATCACCCTCAGGCTAACCCTCACCCTAACCCTCACCCTCACCCTAACCCTAACCCTAACCCTTACCCTCACCCTCACGCTCACCCTAACACTAACCCTAACCCTAACGCTAAAACTAAGCCTAACTCCAAACCTACCATAACCCTAACGCTCACCCTAACCCTAACCCTGACCCTAAACCTCACATTCACCCTCAACCTAATCCTCATCCTGACACTAACCCTAGTTATAACCCTAACCCTATCCCTCACCGTAAACCTCACCCTCACCCTAACCCTCAGCCTACCTCTAACCCTAACCCTAACCCTACGCATCACCCTAACCCTAACCCTACCCATCACCCTAAACCTCACCCTAACGCTAAACCTCACCCTCACCCTAAGCCTCACCCTAACCCTAACGCTAACCCTCACCCTAAACAAACCCCAAACAAACCCAAGGCCTAACCCTATACATAACCCTAACCCTAAACCTAATCATAACCGTAACCCTAACCCTAGTCCTAGCCCTAAACCTAACTATAAACCTAACCATAATCCTAACCCTAACGCTAACCATAACCTTAACCATAAGGGTCCTTAACCCTAACCCTCTCCTTCACCCTCACCTAACCCTAACCCTCACACTAACCCTCACTGTAACCCTAACATAACGCTCACCCTAACCCGAATCCTACCCCTCAATCTTACCCTCATCCAAACCCTAACCATAAACCTAAACCTCATACTTACCCTAACCCTCACCCTAACCCTCACCCTAACCCTAACCCTAACCCTCAAGCTAACCTTCACCCTAACCCTAACCCTCACACTAACCATAAACCTAAAACTAACCCTAACCCTAACACTCACCCTAACATTTACCCTCTCCCTAACCCTAAACTTAACCCTAACCCTCACCCTAACCCTCACGCTAACCCTTACCTTACCTAAACCTAACCCTAAGGATTACAGTAACCCTCACCCTAACCCTCACCCAAAACCTATCCCTAACCGTAACCCGTACCCTAACCCTAACCCAAACCCTAAACCTAGACCTAGCCCTAACTTAAACATAACCCTAACCCTAATCCTAATCTTAATCATAACCATAAGGGTCCATAAACCTAACAATAACCCTTAATCCAAACCCTAACACTAACCATAAAACAAACCCTAACCCTAAACTTAAGGGTCCCTAACCCTAGCCCAAATACTAACACTAACCCTAACCTTAACCCTAACCCTAACTCTAATGCTTACTGATCCTAACTCTAACACTAACCCTATCCATCACCTTTACGCTAACCCTCAAACTAACCCTAACCCTAATCCTCACCCTACCCTAACCCTAACCCTTACCCTCACCCTCAATCTCACCCTAACCCTAATGCTAACCCTAACGCTAAAACTAACCCTAATTCTCACCCTCACCATAACCCTCACCCTAACCTTAACCGTAACCCTAAACCTAACTCTCACCCTCACCCTAAACCTAAACCTAACCCTAACACTCACCCTCACCCTCACCCAAACGCTAACCGGCACCCTAAACCTAACCCTAACAGTAACTCTAGCCCTAAGCCAAAACATAACCCCTCATCTTAACCCTTCCCTAACCCTGACCCTAAAACTAAACCTATCCCTAACACTTACCCTAACACAAACCCTAACCCTCACCATAACTCTAAACCTAACCCTCACCCTAACCCTAACCCTAACCTTAAACCTAAAGCTCACCCTAACCCTAACCCCAACCCTAAACCTCACCATCACCCTAACCATAATCCTAACCCACATCTTCACTTAACCCTCACCATAAAACACACTCTCACACTCATCTTAACCCTAACACTAACGCTCAACCTAACCCTCACCCTCACCCTAACCCTCACCCTCACCCTCACCCTAACCCTAACCCTAACCCCAACCCTCCCCCTAACCCTCACTCTAACCGTAACTTTCACCCTAATCCTAACCCTAACCCTCACCCTCACCCTAAACCTAACCCTTACCCTGACCCTAGCCCTAATCCTCACCCTAAACCTAAACCTTAACCTAACCCTCACAGTAACCCTAAATCTAACACCAACCCTAATCCTAACGCTCACACTAACCCTCCCCTTCCCCCTATCCCTAACACTTACCCTAACCCAAACCCTAGCGTTCACCATAACTCTAACCCTAACCCTCACGGTAAACATAAACTTAACCCTAAAACTCATCCTAACCCTAACCCTTACCCTAAACCTCACCATCAACCTAACCCTAATCCTAACCCTCATCCTCAACCTCACCCTCACCCTAAAACTCACTCTCGCCCTCACTTTAACCCTAACACTAATGCTCAAAATAACACTCACCCTCACCCTCACCCTCACCCTAACCCTAACCTTCAACCTAACCGTCACTCTAACCCTAACCTTCACCCTAATCCTAACCCTAACCCTCACCCTCACCCTAAACCTAAACTTAACCCTAAACCTCACCCTAACCCTAACCTTCACCCTAACCCTCACTGTAACTCTAACCCTAACCCTAAACCTCACCATAAACCTCACCCTAATCCTAACCCTAACCCTAACCATAAAATTCTCCCTAAACCTAACCCAAACCCTCACCCTCACCCTACCCTCATCATAACCCTAACCCTAACCCTAACCGTCACCCTAATCCTATGGCTAATCCAGACCCTAACCCTCAACCTAACCCTCATCATAACCATAACCGTCTCCCTCAAACTAACCCTCAGCCTCAGCCTCACCCTAAACCTAAGCCCAAACATAACCCTCACCCCAACACTCACACTAACCTTAACCCTCCATCTAATCCTAATTCTAACCATAACCCTAACACTCACCCTCACCCTAACTGTAATCCTAACCCTAACCCTCACCCTAACATGCTCACTAACCATAACCCTAAACCCAAACCTAACCCTAAACCTTACCCTAACCCTAAACCTAAACCTAACCCTCACTCTAACCCTCACACTAAGCCTAACCCTAATCCTAACCCTAAACCTTACCCAAACCCTAACACTAACACTAACCCTAACCCTAACCCTCACCCTAACCCTCCCCGTAACCCTAAACCTAAACCTAACCCTAACCTTTACCCTCAACATAACGCTAACCTTAACCCTAATCGAAACACTCACCATAACCCAAAATCTCACATTAATTTTAACCCTAACCCTAATACGCACCCTAAACCTCACCCTAACCCTAACCATAACCATAACCCTATACCTTACCCTAACCCTAACCCTAACCCTGAACCTAACTCTAAGCCTAACCCTAAACTTAACCCTTACCCAAAACATTCCCTAACTCTAACCATTACCCTAACCTAACACTAACCCTAACCCTCACCCTAACCATAACCCGCACCCTAAACCTAACCGTAACCCTAAAACTAACCCTAACCTTTACCCTCACCCTAAACCTAACCCTAAACCAAACACTCACCCTAACCCAAATCCTAACCTTAATTTTAACCCTAACCCTAATCCTCACCCTAAACCTCACCCTAATCCTAACCCTAACCATAACCCTCACACTAACCCTAACCCAAACCCTCACCCTCACCCTAACCCTCTTCCTAATCCAAACCCAAACCCTCACCCTCACCCTAACCCTCTTCCTAACCCTAACCCTAAATCTCGCCCTAAACCTAAGTCTAACCCTACACCTCTCCCTGACCATAACCCTCAACCTAAACCTAACGCAAACCCTAACTCTAACTCTAACCCCTACCCTAACCCTAAATGTAAACTTGACTCTGACCATCACTCTAACCCTCACCCTAACCCTAAACCTAAACCTAACCTTCACCCTCACCCTAACCCTAAACCTAACCCTCACCCTCACCCTAACCCTAACCCATATTCTAACCCTAACTCTAACCCTATCCCTAACCCTAAACCTCACCTACCCATAACCCTAACCCTAACCATAACCATAACCATAACCCTAACCCAAACACCCTCACCCGAACCCTCACCCTAAACCTAACTCTAACCCTAACCATAACCCTCACCCTAACCCTCACCCTAACACTCACCCTAAACCTAACCCTCACCCTCACCGTAACCCTAATCCTCACTCTAACCCTCACGCTTCCCCTAATTGTAACCCTCACCCTAACCCAACGCCTAAACCTAACTGTAACCTCAACCCTAACCCTAACGCTAACCTAACCCTCACATTCACCCTAAACTTCACCCTAACCCTTACCCTAACCCTTACCCTCACCCTCACCCTCACCCTAATCCTAACCCTAAACTTACCGATAAACCTAACCCTCACCATACACTAACACCCACCCTAACACTCACCCTAACTCTAACCCTAAACTTCCCCTTAAAACTCAGCCTAACTGTAACTCAAACTCTAATCCTAATTCTAACCCTAACAGTAACACTAAGCCTAACCCTAAAACTCACCCTCACCCTAAGGCTAACCCTAACCTTAACTCTCACCCTCACCCTCAACATCGCCCTTACGATAACCCTACCCTTACACTCAACCTAATCCTCAACCTGACACCTAACTATGGCTATAAACCTAATCCTAGCTATAAACCTAAACCTATGACTAACCGAAAACCTCACCCTTCCCCTAATCCTCAACCTACCTCTAAACCTAACCCTATACCTACCCCTGATCATAAGCCTAACCCTAACCCTAACCCTAACAATCAATCTAATCCTCCCCCTAACCCTAACCATAACCCTAAACCTCACCCTCACCCTAAGACTCACCCTAACCCTAACCTTGACCCTCACCCGAACCCTCAACCTCACGTAGCCCAGCTATAACCCTATACCTAACCCTAATCCTAACACTAATCCTAAACGTAACCCTAACCCTAGTCCTAGCCCTAACCCTAACGATAAACCTACTCCTAATCCTAATCCTAACGCTAACCCTAACCTTAACCCTAAGGGTCCATAAACCTAACCCTCACTCTCATCCTAACGGTAACCCTCACACTCACCCTCACCCTCAACCTAATCCGAATCCTAACCCTCACCCTTACCCACACCCTAACCCTAAACCTAACCATAAACCTAAACCTCACACTAACCCTGAACCTCACTCTAACCCTAACCATAACCCTCACCGAAACCTTAACCCTAACCCTAACCCTAACACAAACCCTCACACTGACCTAAACCTAACCTTCACCCTAAACCTAACTCTAACCCTCACCTTCACCCTAACCCTAACCCTAACCCTATACATAACACTCACCCTAACCCTAACCCTCACCCTAAGAGTAACCCTAAACCTAACCCTCAAATAACCCTAATCCTAACCCCACTCTTACCCTAACCCTAACCCAAACCCTAACCCTAAACCTAACCCTCACCCTGACCCTCACCACAACCCTAACCCTAACCCTAAATTTCACCATAATTCTTACCCTAACACTCACACTAACCCTAAACCTAACCCTACCCCTACCCTAAACCTTACCCTAACCCTAACCCTAACCCTTACCCTAACCACCATACAAATCCTAACCCTACCCGAAACCATCACCCTCTCCCTCACGGTAAACCTAACCCTAACCCTGACACTAACCCAAAACTTAACCCTAATCCTAACACTAACCCTAAACCTAACCCTCACCCCAAACCTCACCGTAACCCTAACCCTTAACCTAACCATAAACCTAAACCTAACCCTCACTCTAAACCTCAATGTAACCCTAAACCTACCCCTAACCCTAACCCTCACCTTCAACCTAACCTTAATCCTAAACCTCAACCTCACCCTCACTCTCAACCTCACCCTAACACTAACCCTAACCCTAACACCCACCCTAACCCTAACACTAACCCTAACCCTAACCCTAACCCTAACAATATCCCTAACTCAATTCCTAACCCTAACCCTAAACCTAATCCTCAACCTAACCCTCACCCTAACCCTAATCCTAAAATTAACCCTAACCTAACCCTCTCCATAAACCTTATCCTACCCCTCACTCCCACCCTCAAACTCACCCTCACCCTAACCCTAACCCAAACCCTAAACCTAGCCCTAGCCCTAACCGTATACATAACCCTAACCATAACCCTTATCCTAACTTTAAACCTTACCCTAGTCCTATCCCCAATCCTAAACCTCACCCAAACACTAACCCTAACCCTAACCCTAACCCTAACCTTCACCCTAACACTCACCCCAAACCTAACCCTAACCCTAACCCTAATCCTAATCATAAACCTAACACTAACCCTAACCCTAACTCTAACCCTAAACTTAACCCTAACCCTAACCCTAACCCTAAGGGTTCCTAAACCTAACCCTCACCCTCACCCTAAATGAAACACTCACCCTCAACTTAACCCTAAACCTAACACCAACCCTCACCCTAACCCTAAAGCTAACCCTCGCCCTAACCCTCACCCTAACCCTATTCCTAACCCTCACCCTCACCCTAACATTTACGCTACCACTAAAATTAACCCTAACCCTAGTCCTAGCCCTTACCCTAACCATAAACCTACCCTAACACTAACCCTAAAGCTAACCCTAAACTTAACCATAACCCTAAAACTAACCCTAAGGGTCCCTAAACCTAACCATAACCCTTACACTTACCCTAACTCTAACCATCACCCTAACCCCCACACTAAACCTAACCCTAACCCTAACACTCATCAACCTAACCCTAAACCTCACCCTCACTCTAAGCCTAACCCTAACCCTAACCCTCAACCAAACCCAAATCCCCACCCTAAACCTAACCCTAACCCTCACTCAAACACTCACCCTAACCCTAATACTAACCGTAACTCTAACCCTAACCTCACCGTCAACCTCACACTCACCTCACTCAAATCTGAACCCTAACCCTAAACCTAACCCTATCTCTCACCCTCACCCTCACCCTCAATTTCACCCTCACTCTAACCCTCACCCTAACCCGAACCCCAAGCCTAACCCTGACCGTTACCCGCATCCTAACCCTCATCCTAGCCCTAAAATTAAACCTAACCCTAACTCTAAGCCTCACCCTAAACCCAAACCTAACCCTAACGCTAACCCTAACCTTCAACCTCACCCTAATGGTAACTGTCACCCTCACCCTAACCCTCACCCTCACCCTCACCCTAAACCTAATCCCAAACCTCAACCTAGCCCTAACCCTAATCCTAACCCAAAACCTAACCCTAACCATAACCCTCACCCTCACCCTAACCTAACCCTAACCCTCAACCTAAACCTAAACCTAACACTCACCCTCACCCTAACCCTAACTCTAACCCTCAGTCTAAAACTCAACCTCACCGTAACCATTACCCTAACCCTCAACCTAACCCTACCAAAACTCTAACCCTTACCCTAACCCTGAACCTAACCCACACCGAAACACTAACACGCACCCTAATCCTAACCCTAAGCCTACACCTAAATTCACCCTAACCCTCACCCTCACACTAACCCTCACCGTAACCCTAACCCTCGCCCTTACCCTAACCATAAACCTAAACCTCACCCTCATCCTCACCCTAACCGTCACTCTCACCCTCACTCTAAATCTAACCCTAAGCCTTACCCTCAAGCTAACCCTAACCCTAACCCTAACCCTAACCCTAACCCTCACCCTAACCCTAACCAATACCCTTACCCTCACCCTCACCCTAACCCTCAGACTCACCCTAACCCTAAACCTAAGGCCAACCCTAACTATATCACTCACACTATCCCTCACCCTAACCTTAACCCTAACCCTCACCCCAAACCTAAACATAATCTTAACCCTCACCCTCACCCTAACCCTAACTGACACCCTCACACTCACCCTCACCCTAACCCTAAACCTAACCCAAATCCTCACCCTAACCCTAAACCCAACCCTAACCCTAACCCAAACTGTAACCCTGAACCTAACCCTAAACCTCGCCCTCACCCTCACCCTCTATCCCTAACCCTAACACTAACCCAAAACCTCACCCTCAATCTAATCATACCCCTGACCCTAACCCTTACACACACACTAACCCTAACACTTACCCTCACCCTAAACCTAACCTTAACACTAACCCTCACCCTAAACCTAACCCTCACACTAACCCTAACCCTAACCGTAACCAAAACCCTAACACTAAAAATAAACTCTAACTCCTACCCTAAACCTAACCCTAAACCTAAGGTTCCCTAACCCTAACTCCTAACCCTAACCCTAACCCTAACCCTAACCCTAACCCGAAAACTAAACCTAACCCAAACCCTAACCCTAACTCTAACCCTAACCCTCACCCTAACCATTACCCTAAAACGAACCCTAAACCAATCCCTCATCCTCACCATAACCCTAACACTCACCCTAACCCTAACCCTCACCAGATACCTCACCCTCAACCTCACCCTAACCCTCACTCTCACCCTAACCTTAACCTTAACCCTCATCCTCACCATCAATCTAACCCTCACCCTAACCTGAAACCTAATCCTATCCCTCATCCAAACCCTTACCCTAACCCTAACCCTAACCCTAACCCTTACCCTAATCCTGACCATAACCCTAACCCTCAGTCTAACCCTAACCCTAACACTAACCCTAACCCTCACCCTCACCCTCAACCCAACCCTAAACCTAACCCTAAACCTAAAAGTAATCTCTAACTCCTAACCCTAACCATCCCTAACCATATACCTAGGCCTCACTCTAACCCTAAAGCTAACCATAACCTTAACCCTAACCCTAACCTTCACCCTCACGCTAACACTCACCCTAACCCTCAACCCAATCCTAACCCTAACCCTCACTTTAACTCTAACCCTAACCCTAAAACTAACCCTCAACCTAACCCAAACTCTAACCCTAACCCTCACTTTAACGCTAATCCTGAACCTAAACCTCAACCTAACCCTCACCCTACCCCTAACCGTAACCCTCAACCTAACCCTCACCCTAACCCTAAACCTAAACCTAAACCTAACCATCACCCTAACCCTCACCCTAAAACTCACCCTCACCCTCACCCTAACCCTAACCCTAACCCTAAACCAAATCCACACACTAACACTAAACGTAACCTTAAAACAAACCCTAACCCTAACCCTAAACATAACCCTAACACTCACCCTCACTCTCACCCTAACAGTAACCCTTACCCTCACCCTAAACCCTATCCCTAACCAAAACCCTAACACTAACCCTATCCATAACTCTAACCCTAACCCTCACCCTCACCCTAACCTAATGCTCACCCTCACCCTAAATCTAACCGTAACATTAACTTTCACCCTAACCCTAACCTTAACACATACCCTAACCAGAACCCTAACCCTAACCCTCATCCTAACCCTAAACCTAACTATAACCCTAACCCTCACCCTAACGCTCAACCTCACTGTAACCCTACCTCTAACCCTAACCCTAACCCTAACTGAAACCCTAACCCTAACCCTAAGCCTAAGCCTAACCCACACCCTAACACTGAACCTCACTCTAATCGTAAACTTAAGCCTAACCCTATTCTTCACCCTCACCCTCAGCCTAACCCTAACCCTCACACTAACCCTCACTCTAACACTAACCCTCACCCTCACCCTAACCCTAAACCTAACCCTCACCCTCATCCTCACACTAATCCTCACTCTCACCCTCACTCTAAATCTAACCCTAACCTCACCCTAACCCTCAACCTCACCCTAACCCTAACTCTCACCCTAACTCTAACCCTTACCATAACCCTTACCCTAACCCTAAACCTAAACCTAAACCTAACCCTCACCCTCACCCTAACCCTAAAACTAAGGCCAACACTAACCCTACCACTCACCCTATCCCTCACCCTAACCATAACCCTAACCCTCACCCTAACACTACCCTAACCCTCACCCTAACCCTCACCCTCTCCCAAACCCTATCCCTGACCCTCACCATAACCCTAAACCTAACATTCATCCTCACCCTCACATTATCCCTCACCCTCAACCTAACCCTAACCCTAAGCCTAAACCTAAAACTAACCTTAACCTAACCCTCACCATAGCCCTCACCATAAACCTAACCCTAACCCTAACCCTCACGCTCACCCTCACCCTAAACCTAACCCTAACCCTCAACTTCACCCTAACCTGAACCCTAACCTAAAACTAACCCTAACCCAAACCCTAAACCTAGCACTTGTCCTAAACCTACATATAAGCCTTAACCTAATGGTAATCCTAGCCCTAACCGTAATCCTAGTCCTAGCCATAAACCTAATCCTAACACTAACTCTAACGCTAATTATAACCCTAACACTAACCCTAAGGTTCCCTACTCCTAACACTAACCCTCATCCTAACCGTAGACCCTGACCCTCACTCTCCCCCTAACCCTAACCCTAACACTTACCCTCACCCAAACCCTCACCCTCACCTAACCCTAACGCTCACCTTAACAATAACCCTCACCTTCACCCTAACCCTCAGCCTCACCCTCACCCTAATCCTAACCCTAACCCTAACCGTGACCCTAACCCTCATCCTCACCCTAACCCTCACCCTAACCCTCAACCTCACCCTTACCCTAACCCTAACCCTAATCCTAACCCTGACCCTAACCCTCACCCTCATCCTCACCCTAACCCCAAAACTAACCCTAACCCTAACCCTAAACCAAACCCGAACCCTAATTCTTTCCCTAACCCTAACCCTCACGCTAACCTTCACCCAAACTCTTACCTTTATGCTAACTACAACCCTAACCCTTAACCTCACTCTAACACTCAAACTAACCTTAAACCTAACCCTAACGTCCACCATCACCCTCACTTCATCAAACCTCACTCTAACACTCACCCTAACCTTAAACCTAACCCTAACATCAACCATCACCCTCACTTCATCCTCGTACTCATCCTAACCCTCACACTCAACCTAACCCCCACCATAACTCTAACCCAAAGCCCAAACTTAACCCTAACCCTAAACCTACCCCTAATCCAAATCCTAAACCTAGCCCTAGCCCTAACCCTAAACATAACCCTAACTCTAACCCTAATCCTAACCCTAACTGTAAGGGTCCCTAAAACTAAATCTAACCCTAACCTAAGGCTCATCCTAACCCTCACCCTCACCCTAACTCTCACCCTAAGCCTAAACCTAACCCTAACCCTAAAACTCACCCAAACACTAATCTTCATCATAATCCTCACCCTAACCCTAACTCTGACCCTAAACTTCACCCTCACCCTCACCCTAATCCTCACCCTTACCCTCACCTTAAACCGAACACTAACCCAAACCCTAACCCTAACCTACACCTTCACAGTAACCCTAAATCTATCCCTAACACTAATCCTAAAACAAATCCTAACCCTCTTCCTAACCATAACCCTAACCCTCACGACTAACCCTCACCCTCAACTTCACCATAACCCTAACACTAACCCTAACCCTCACCCTCACCCTCACACTAACCCTAACCCTCATCCTCACCCTAACCCTAACCGCAACCCTCAGTCTAGCCCTAAAACTAACTGTAACCCTAAGCCTCACCCTAAACCTCACACTAACCCTCACCCTAACCCTAAACCTAAACCTCACCCTCACCCTAACTGTAACCCTAACACTCACCCTACCCTAAATCCAAATCCTAAACCTATCCCTAGCCCTAACCCTAAACATAACCCTAACCCTAACCCTCATCCTCACTCTAACCCTAACCGCAACCCTCAGTCTAGCCCTAAAACTAACTGTAACCCTAAGCCTCACCCTAAACCTCACACTCACCCTCACCCTAACCCTAAACCTAAACCTCACCCTCACCCTAACTGTAACCCTAACACTCACCATAACCCTAAAACTAACCCTAACCCTCACCCTCACCCTAACATGCACCCTCACCCTAACATGCACCCTCACCCTAACCCTAACCTTAAACCCCACCCAAACCCCAAAACTAACCCTAACTCTAACCCTCACCCTAACATTCACACTCACCCTCACCCTACCATAACCCTAACCCTAACCTTAACCCTAACACTAACACTAACACTAACCCTAAACCTCACCCTAACCATTCCCTAAACCTAACCCTAACCCAAACCCTCATCCTAACCCTGAACGTAATCCTAACCCTATCCCTAAAAATAACCCTAACACTAACCCTCACCATAACCCTTACCCTTACCCTAACCCTAACCCGCAACCTCACCCTCACCCTAATCCTCACCCTAACCCTCACCCTAAACCTAACCCTAACCCTCACCTTCACCGTAATCCTAAACCTAACCCTAATACTAACCCTAAGCCAAATCCTAACCCTCTTCCTTACCATAACCCTAACCCTCACCCTAACACTCATCCTCAACTTCACCCTAACCCTAACTCTAATCCTAACACAAACCCTAAACCTCACCCTAAACCTATCCCTAAGCCTAACCCAAAACCTCATTCTAACACTAACGCTAAACCTAACCATCCCCTAACCCTACCCCTAACCCTCACCCTAAAGTGAACACTAATCCTAACCCTAACTGAAAACCTAAACCTCACCCTAAACCTAACCCTAAACCTAACACTAAACTTCACACTTATCCTTATCCTAACCCTCGACCTAACACTCACCCTCACACTAAACCTAACCCTAGCCCTATCCCTAAAAATAACCACAACCCTAATCCTCACACTCACCCTCATCTCAACCCTCACCCTCAACCTAAACGTATCCCTAACCCTTAACCTAACCCTCACCGTAACCCTAACCCTAACCCTCAACCTCACCCTCACCCTCATCCTAACCCTAAAACTAACTCTCACCCTAACCCTAACCTTAACCTTCAGCCTAAGCCTAACACTAATGCTAACACTTACCCTAACCCTAAACCTAACCATCATCCTCACCATAACCCTAAACTTAACCCTACCCTAATCCTCACCCTCACCCTCAACCTAACCCCAATCCTCATCCTAACCCTAAAATCAACCCTAATGCTAAGCCTCACCCTAACCCTCACACTCACCTCACCCTAACCCTCACCCTCACCCTAACCCTAAAATTCACCCTAATCCAAAAACTAACGCTAACCCTAACCCTCTCCCTCACCCTCACCCTCTCACTAATCCTAACCCTAAACCTCACCCTAACAGTAAACTTAATCCTAAACTAACCCTCACCTTAACCCTCACACTCAACCTCACCCTCACCTTAACCCTAACTCTAACCCTAACCCTAACACTAACACTCAGCCTAAACCTCACCCTAATCCTTACCCTAACCCTACCCCTAAACCTCACCCTAAACCTAACCCTAAACCTCACCCCAACCCTAACCCTAACCCTAACACTAACACTCACCCTAACCCTCACTCTAACCTTTACCCTAACCCTAACCCTAACCCTGACCCTCACACTAACCCTAACCCTAACCCTCAACCTCACCCTAAACCGAACCCTAATCCTAAACCTAACACTAACTCTATCACAAACCCTAAACCTGACCCTAACCCTAACCCTAACAGTAACCCTCACCATATCCCTCACCCTAAACCTTACCCTAACCCTCAACCTAACTCTCACCCTCACCCTCACCCTAACCCTACCCTCACCCTATCCCTAACCCAAACCCTCACTGTAACCCTCACACTCACACTAACCCTATCCCTAACACTCACCCTAACCCTAACCTTCACCCTAACCCTCTCCCTAACCCCCACCCTCACACTAACCCTAACCCTAAACTTCACCCTAACCCTAAAACTACCCCTAACCTAACCCTCAACTTAACCCTCACATTCAACCTCACCTTCACCTTAACCCTAACTCTAACCCTAACCCTAACACTAACACTCAGCCTAACCCTCACCCTAACCATTACCCAAAGCCTAACCCTAAACCTCACCCTAAACCTGACCCTAACCCTAACACTAACACTAACACTAACACTCACCCTAAACCTCACCCTAAACCTTACCCTAAACCTCACCCTAACCCTTACCCTAACCCTAACCCTCACCCTAACCCTAACCCCAATCCAAACCCTAACCCTCAACCTCACCCTAAACCGGAGCCTAATCCCAACCCTAACACTAACCCTAACACAAAACGTAAACCTGACCCTAACCCTAACCCTAACACTAACCCTAACCATAACCCTCACCCTAACCCTAACCCAACCCTTCACCCTAACCCTCACCCTCACCCTAACCCTATCCCTAACCCACACCCTAACCCTCACCCTAACCCTCACACTCATCGTCACCCTAACCCTACCCTAACCCTCAGCCTAACCTTCACCATAATCCTCACCCTCACCCTAACCCTAACCCTAAACCTCACAATAACCCTAAAAGTAAACCTAAATTTAACCCTCACCCTAACCCTCACTCTCACGCTCATCCTTACCCTAACCCTAACCCCAACACTAACCCTAACACTAATACTCACCCTAACCCTCATCCTAACCTTTACCCTAACGTTAAACCTAACCCTAACACTACCACTCACCCTAACCCTCACACTAACCTTCACCCTCACCCTAACCCTAACCCTCCCATAACACTAATACTAACTCTAACCCTAACCTTCACCCAATCCTCACCCTCACCCTAACCCTAACCCTAAACGTCATCCTAACCCTAAAACTAACCCTAACCCTAATCCTAACCCTAATCCTCACTCTCACCCTCAACCTCACCCTAACCCTCACCCTAACCGTAACACTAACACTCACCCTAACCCTCACCCTAACTCTAACCCTAACACTCAACGTAACCTTCACCCTAACCCTCACCCTAAACCTAAAACTAACCCTCACCTTCACCCTTAACTGAACCCTAAATCTATCCCTAACCCTAACACTAACCCAAACCCTAAACCTCACCGTAACCTAACCCTAATTCTAAAACTACCCCTTACCCTAAGCCTCACCCTAACCCTACCCTAAACCTCAGCTTCAACCTAATCCTAACCCTAACCCTAACATTAACTCTAACCCTAACCCTCACCCTAACCCTCACCCTCAACCTAATCCTCACTCTCATGCTAACCCTATCCCTAGCCCTCACCCTAACCCTCACCGTACCCCTAACCCTAACCCTCACCCTAACCGTAACCCTAAAATTAACCCTAACCCTAACCATAACCCTAACCCTAAGAGTAACACTAACCCTCAACCTAAGCCTAACCCTAACCCTAACCCTAACGCTCAGACTAAGCCCAACGCTAACCAACACTTACCTTAACCATAAACTTAACCCTAACCCTCACCCTCATCCAAAACCTATCCCTAATCCTCACCCTAACCCTCACCGTAAACCTAACCCTAACCCTCACCCTAACCCTAACCCTAAACCTAACCCTCACCCTAACCCTCACCCTCACGCTAACCCTCAGCCTAAGCCTAAGCCTAACCCTAACCCTAACGCTCAGCCTAAGCACATCGCTAACCCTAATACTTACCCTAACGGTAAACCTAACCCTAACCCTCACCCTCACCCAAACCCTATCAATAATCCACACCCTAACCCTCAATGTAAACCTAACCCTAACCCTAACCCTCATCCTCACCCTCACCCTAACCCTAAACCTAACCCTAACCCCCACCCTAACCATCACCCTCACGCTAATGCTCACCCTAATCCTCACCCTAACGCTCAGCCTAAGCCCAACGCTAACCCTAACAATTACCCTAATGTAAACCTAACCCTCACCCTCACCCTCACCCTCAACCTAACCCTAACCCTAACCCTTACCCTAGCTCTCACTCTCACCCTAACCCTAACACCAACTCACACCCTAAATCTAAAACTAACCGTAACCCTAACCCTCACCCTGACACTCACCCTCAACCTCACCCTCACCCTCACCCTCACCCTAACCCTAAACCTAATCCTCACACTAACGCTAACCCTAACCCTCACCCTAACCCTAAAACTAATCCTAACCCTAACCCTCACCCTAACCCTCAATCTCATCCTAACCCTAATCCTAAACCTCACCCTAACCCTAAAACAAACATTTAACCTAACCCTAAGCCTCACCCTAATCCTCATCCTAACCCTAACCCTAACCCTAACCCTATACCTCACCCTCACCCTAACCCTAATCCTCACCCTAACCTTAACCCTAACCCTAACACTAACACTCACGCTAACTTTCACCCTAAACCTTACCCTAACCCTAACACTAACCCTCAATGTAACCCTCACACTAATATTTACCCAAACCCTCACCCTAACCCTAACCCTATCCCTATCCCTAATGCTCACCCTAACCCTCACTGTAACAGTAACCCTAACACTCACCCTCACCATCACCCTCAACCTAACCCTAAAACTAACCCTAATTCTAAACCTAACCCTAACCCTAACCCTAAACCTCACACTAAGCCTAAAGTAACCCTCACCCTAAACCTCACCCAAACCCTATCTCTAACCCTCACCTTAACCCTCATCGTAACCCTAAACCTAAACCTCACCCTCAACCTCACCCTAACCCTAAAACTACCCTCATCCTCAACCTAACCCTATCCCTAACCCTCACCCTACCCCTAACACTAACCATAACCCTAAGCCTCACCCTAACCCTAACCCTAAAACTAACCCTAACCCTAACCCTAAACCTAACCTTATCCCTTACCCTAACCCTAACACTCAACCTAACCCTAACCATAACCCTCACCCTAACTGTAACCCTAACCCTCACACTAACCCTCACCCAAACCCGAACCCTCACCCTCAACCTAAACCTATCCTTAACCCTAATCCTAACCCTAATACTAACCCTCACCCTAAACATCACAGTCACCCTCAACGTCATCCTAACGCTAAACCTAACCCTCACCCTCACCGTAACCCTAATCCTAACCCTCACCCTAACCCTAAAACTAACCCTAAACCTAACCCTCACCCTAAACCTAACCCTAACTCTAACCCTAACACTAACACTAACACTCACCCTAACCCTAACCCTCACACTCACCCTAAACCGAACCCTAACCCTAACCCTCACCCTCACCCTAACCTTAACCCTCACCCTAACCCTAACTCTATCCCTTACACTAACCCTCATCCTCACCCTAACCCTCACCCTCACACTAACTCTATCCTTAACCCTCACCCTAACCCTAATACTAACCCTCAACCTAACCTTCACCCAACACTCACCCTCAATCTAACCCTAAACCTAATCCTCACCCTCATCCTAACGCTAACCCTCACCTTAACCCTAACCCTCACTCTCACCCTAAACTGAATCCTAACGCTATCTCTAACACAAAAGCAAACATCACAAACCTTAACCCTAACCCTAACCCTAACCCTAACCCTCACCCTTACCCTAACCCTAACTCTAAACCTAACCCTAACACTCACCCTAACCCTAACCCTCACTGTAAACATAACCCTAACCATAACACTCACTCTAACCCTAAACCTCACCCTTACCCTAACGCTCACCCTCAGCCTAACCCTATCCATAACCCTTACCCTAACCCTAACTCTAAACATCACCCTAACCCTAACCCTAAAACTGACATTAACCCTCACCCTAACCCTCACCCTAATCCTTACCCCAACCCTCACCATAACCCTAACCCTCAACCTACCCTAACCCTAACCCTCACCATAACCCTCACCCTAACCCTCATCCTCACCCTAACCCTATCCCTAACACTCACCCTAACTCTAAACCTAACCCTTACCCTAATCCTCACACTCAACCTCACTCTAACCCTAAACCTAACCCTCACCCTCACCCTAAACCTAACCCTAAACCTCACCCTAACCCTAATCCTCACCCTTACCCTCACCCTCACCCTAACCCTAACCCTAAACTTCACCCTAAACCTAAAACTAACCCTAAACCTAACCCTCACCCTAACCCTCAATCTTACCCTCATCCTCCATCTAGACCTCATCCTAACCCTAACTCTAACCCTAAACCTAAACCTAACTCTCACCCTAACCCTTACTATAACCCTAACCCTAACCCTAAACCTAACCCTAATCCTAACCCTCACCATAACCCTAACCATAACCCTCACACTAACCCATACCCTCACCCTAACCCTCACCCTCACCTTAAACCTATCCCTAACACTCACCCTAACACTAAACCTAATCCTCACCCTAATCCTCACACTCACTGTCACCCTCACCCTAACCCTAAACCTAACCCTCACCCTCACCCTAACCCTAATCCTCACCCTCACCGTAACCCTAACCCTAAACCTCACCCTAACCCTAAAATTAACCCTAACCCTAACCCTCACCCTAAACCTCAATCTCACCCTCATCCTCCATCTACACCTCACCCTAACCCTAACTCTAACCCTAAACCTAAACCTAACTCTCACCCTAACCCTTACCCTAACCCTAACAATAAACTACACCCTAACCCTAACCCTAACCCTCATCCTCAACCTCACCCTATACTGAACCCTAACCCTAACCCTAAACCTCACCCTAAACATAACCCTTAACCTAACACTAACCCTCACCCTAATCCTTAACATAACCCTCACCCTAACCCTAACCCTCACCCTAACCCTAACCTCGAATCTAACCCTAAACCTAACCCTCATCCTAACCCTCACCCTCAGCCTAACGCTCACCCTCACACTCACCATAACCCTATCCCTAAACCTCACCGTAACCCTAACCCTAATCCTAACCCTAACCCTCACCCTAACCCTCACCCTCACCCTCACCCTCACCCTCAGCCTACACCTAAACCTAACCCTCACCGTAACCCTAAAACAAACCCTAACCTTAACCTTCACCCTAAACCTCACCAACACTGACCCTAACCCTAAACTTCACCCTAACCCTAAAACTAACCCAAACCCTCACCCTAACCCTCACTCTCACCTTCACCCTCACCCTCACCCCAACCCTCATCCTAACCCTTACATTAACTCTAAACCTAAACCAAACCCTAAATCTCACCCTAGCCCTATTCCTTGCCCTAACACTAACCCTCACCCTAACCCTCACCCTGACCTTAAACTAACCCTCACCCTAACCCTAACCCTAACCCTCATTCTATCCCTAACCCTAACCCTAACCCTAACCCTAACATTGTCCCTCACACTTAACCGAACCGTAACCCTAACACTAACCCTAACCCTACCTCAAATCCTAAACCTCACCCTAACCTTAACCCTGACCGTAAAACTAAACCTCACCCTAACACTCACCCTCACCCTAACACTATCCCTAACCCTCAACCTAACTCTCACCGTAACTGTAACCCTAACCCTTATCCTCATCCTCACCCTACACTTAACCCTAACCCAAACCCAAACCCTAACCCTCATCCTAACCCTAACCCTAACCGTAATCCTCACCCAAACCCTAATCCTCACCCTCACCCTAAACCTAACCCTAACCCAAACCCAAACCCTAAACCTCATCCTAACCCTAACCCTAACCGTAATCCTCACCCTAAACCTAATCCTCACACTCACCCTAATCCTAACCCCAACCCTCAATGTTACCCTAAACCTCACCCTCATCCTAACACTCACTCTCAACCTCACCCTCACACTATCCCTTAAACTATCCCTCACCCTCACCATAAACCTCAGCCTCAACTTCACCCTAACCCTAACCCTAACCATAACCATCACCCTATAACTAACCCTAACCCTAACCCTTAAAATAACCCTAACCCTACCCTAAAAATAACCCTTACCCTAACATAACTCTAACCAAACCCTAATCTTAACTCTAATCCTAACCTCACCCAAACCCTAACCATAACCCTAACCCTTACCCTAACTCTAACACAAACCCTAAACCTCACTCTAACACTCACCCCAAAACTAACCCTCATCCTTACCCTCGCCCTAACACTCAGCCTCACCCTCATCCTAAACCTAACCCTAATCCAAACCCAAACCCTAACCATCACCCTAAACCTAACCCTAAAAGTAATCCTCACCCTAACCCTCACCCTAATCCTAACTCTAACACTAAACATCACCCTCACGCTCACCCTCACCCTAACCCTCACTCTCAACCTCAACCTAATCCTATCCCTTAAACCAAACATCACCCTCACCCTAACCCTCATCCTCACCCTCACCTTAATATTAGTCCTAACCTAACCTTCACCCTAACCCTAACCCTTACAATAACCCTAACCCAACCCTAACCCTCACCCTAACACTCACCCTCACCCTAACCCTAACCCTAACCCAAACCCTAACCTTAAGTCTAACCCTACCCCTCACCCAAACCTAACCCTAACCATAACCTTACCCTCATCCTCACCCTCACCCTAGCCCTAACCGTAATCCTTCCCCTCACCCTCACCATCATCCTAACCCTAACGATAACCCTAACCCTCACTGTAACTCTAACGCTAACCATAACCATAAACATAACCCTTACACTCACCTTCACCATCACCTTCACCCTAACCCAAACCCTAACCCTAACCCTAACCCTAACCTTCTCCCTAAACCTAACCGTAACCCTCACCGTAACCCTCACTGTAACCCTAACCCTCTCACTCACCCTCACACTCACCCTAACTGTAAACCTACTCCTAAACCTAACCCTCATCCTAACCCTCACCCTCACGCTATCCCTCACCCTTACACTAAACCTAAGCCTAACCCTAAAACTGACCCTAACCCTCATCATAAACCTCAACCTAATCCTAACCCTAACCCTAACCCTAAAACTCACACTCACTAAACCTAACCCTCACCTTCATCCTAACCCAAAACGTAAACCTAACCCTAACTATAACCCACACCATAAACCTAGCCATAGTCCTAAACGTATACATAAGCCTAACCCTAACCCTAATCCTAACCCTAACCCTAACCCTAGTCCTAGCCTTAACCCTTACCATAAACCTAACCGCAACCCTAAACCGAATGCTAAATCTAACCCTAACCCGAAGTGTCCCTAACCCTAGCGCTCACGCTCAACCTAAACCGAACCCTAATACCCATACTCACCCTAACCCTCACCCTCAGCTAACACTAACCCTCACCCTTACCCTCACCCTAACCCTAACCCTAACCCTCACAATAACACTCACCCTCACCCTAACTCTAATCCTAACCCTGAACCTAACCCTAACCTTAAAACTAACAGTAACCCTATTCCTCACCCTAACCCTCACCCTCAAACTCACCCTAACCCTCACGCTAACCCTCATCCTAAACTTCTCCCTAAGCCCAACCCCAACTCTAACCCTCACCCAAACCCTCAAACTAACCCTAACCCTCACCCTCACCCTAAACCTCACACTAACCCTATTCCTAACCTGACCCTAAACCTAAAACTTACCCTAACTTTAACCCTAAACCTAACCCTAATCCTAACACTCACCCTAACCCTCACACCAACCCTAACACTAAACCAAACCCTCACCGTCACCCTAAACCTAATACTAAACCTAACCTTAACCCAAAACCTAACCCTAACCCTAACCCTAAACATAACCCTCACCCAAACGCTAACGCTAAACCTAACCCTTGCCCTAACCATAACCATAACTCTAACACTCACCCTAACCCTAACCCTAACCCTAACCCTAAAACTAACCCTGACCCTAACCCTCAACCTCACACTCAACCTAACCCTAACCGTCACGCTCAACCTCCCCCTCCCCGTAGCACTAATCCTAACCCTAACAGAAAACCTAAGCCTAAGACTAAATTTAACCCTAACCCTAAACCTCACCCTAAACCTCACCCTCACCCTCACCCTAATCCTAACCCTAACCCTAACCCTATCCCTAACTCTCACCCTAATCCTCACACTAAACTTCACCCTAACCCTAACCCACACCCTCAAACTAACCTTAACCCTAACCCTCTCCCTAACCCTAACCCAACCCTTACCCAATCCATAAACCTAACCCTAATCCTCACCCTAACAGTAAACTAACCCTAACCCTAACCCTCTGCCTCACCCTCAACCTATCCATAAAACTCCCCCTCACCCTAACACTAACCCTAACCTAACACAAACCCTAACCCTAACACTAAACCTAACCCTAAACCTAAGCCTATCCCTAACCCAAACCCTAACCTAACCCTGAACCTAACCCCAAACCAAACCCTCACGCTCACCCTCAACCTAAAGCTATCCCTAAAGCTAACCCTAACCCTAACCCACACCGTTAACCTAAACCTCACCCTCACCTTCATCCTAACCCCAAACCTAACCCTAACCCTAACCCTTACCCTAATCCTAACACTAACACTTACTCTCAACCTCAACATCACCCTAACCCTAACCCCAACCTTAACCCTAACCCTCACACTCACCCCTTACCCTAACCCTCATCCTCATCCTTACCCTCACCCTAACCATAACCCTAACCTTAAATGTAACACTAATCCTAACCCTCATGCTAACCCTAAACCTAACCCCAACCCTAACCCTCACCCTAAACCTCACCCTGACCCTAACCCTAAACCTAAACCTAAACCTAACCCAAACCCTAACCCTCACACTAACCCTAACCCTAACCCTAACCCTAACACTCACCCTTACCCTAAATCTAACCCTTACCCTCACCCTAACCCTAACCCTAATCCTAACCCTCATCCTAACCCTAACCCTACCCTCACACTCACCCTAATGCTCACTCTAACCCTAACCCTAACCCTCACCCTCACCCTCACGCTCACCCTCAACCTAACCCTCACTCTCACCCTAACTTTAACCCTAACCCTAACTCTAACTCTAACCCTCACCCTAACCCTAACCATAACCCTCACTGTAACACAAACCCCAACCCAAACCTTAACCCTAACCTAACCCTAAGCCTAACCATAAACATAACCATAACCCAAATCCTAAACGTAGCCCTAGCCCTAACCCTAAACATTACCCTTACCCTAACCCTAATCCAAACCCTAACCGTAAAGGTCCCTATACCAAACCCTAATTGTTAACCCAAACTCTAACCTTAAATGTAACCCTAACCATAACCCTATACATACCCTCTAACACCTAACCCAAACCCTAACCCTAACCTTAAGGATCCCTAAAGCTAACCCTATCCCTAACCCTCACCCTAACCCTATCTAAAACCCTAACCCTTAACTTAACACTAACCCTAACACTAACCCTAACCCTACTCTAACCCTAATCCTCAACCTAACCCTCACCAAATAACTCACTCTAACCCTAACCCTAACCCTAAGCCTAAAACTAACGCTACCCCTCACTCTAACCCTCACACCAACCCTAACCCTAATCCTAACCCTAAAAGTAACCCTAACCGTAATCCTCATCCTAACCCTAAAGTAACCGTAACCATAACCCTCACCCTAAAACTCACCCTGACCCTAAACCTAACATTAACCCTGACCATAACCATAACCCAAACCCTAAGCCTCACTCTAACCCTAACCTTAACCCTAAACATAACTCTCACACTAACCCTAACCCTAACCCTAACCCTAATCCTAACCCTAACCCTAAAACTCACACTAACCCTCCTGGTATCCCTAACACTAATCCTAACCATAAACCTAACCCTCACGCTAACCCTGACCCTAACGCTAATCCTCACCCTCACCCTCACCGTCACCCTAATCCACACTCTCACCCTCACCCTAATCCAAATCCTGAACCTCACCCTAACCATAAACCTCACCCTCACCCTAATCCTCCCCCTCCCCCTCACTCTAAACCTAACCTAACCCTAACCCTAATCCTAACCCTAACCCTAAAACTCACACTAACCCTCCTGGTATCCCTAACACTAATCCTAACCATAAACCTAACCCTCACGCTAACCCTGACCCTAACGCTAATCCTCACCCTCACCCTCACCGTCACCCTAATCCACACTCTCACCCTCACCCTAATCCAAATCCTGAACCTCACCCTAACCATAAACCTCACCCTCACCCTAATCCTCCCCCTCCCCCTCACTCTAAACCTAACCTAACCCTCACACTACCCCTCACTCTAAACCTAACCCTCACCCTAATCCGAATCCTAACCCTAAACCTCAACCTCACCTTCACCCTAACCCTCACCCTCACTCTCACCCTAACCCCAAACCTAACTCTAACCCTAACCCTAAACCAAACCCTAAACCTAACCCTAACAGTAACCCTAACCCTAACCCTCACCCAAACCCTAATCCTATCCCTAATCCTTACCCTAACCATAACCCTAACCCTAACCCTTACCCTCAACCCAAGCCTCACCTAAACCATAATCATAACCCTACCCTTACCCTAACCCTAAACCTAACACATACCCTCAACCTAAAACTCAACCGAACCCTAAACATAACCGTAACCTAAACTTCAATCCCACCCTCACCCTAACCTTAACCTTCACCCTCACCCTCACCCTCAACATAACCCTAATCCTAACCCTAACCCTTACCCTACCATAAAACTAAATCTAACCCTAACACTAAACCTAACCCCACACTCACCCTAACCCTCACTGTAACCCTTACCCTAACCTTAACCAAAACCTTAACCCTCACCCTCACCCTAACCCAAACTCTCAACCTAACCTTAATCCTAACCCTAACATGAAACCTCACCCTAACCCTCACAATAACCCTCATGGTAAACCTAACCTTAACCCTAACCCCAACCCTAACCGTAACCCTAACCCTTACCCTAACGCAAATCCTAAACCTAGTCCTAGACCTAATCCTAAACATAATCCTAACCCTAACCTTAATCCTAACCCTAAACATAAGGGTCCCTAAACCTAACCCTAAACGTTAACCCAAATCCTAACCCTAACCATGACTCTAATCCTAACCATAACCCTAAACATAACCCCTAACTCCTAACCCAAACCCTAACACTAACCTTAAGAATCTTTAAACCTAACCTT
This sequence comes from Megascapheus bottae, assembly GCF_031878675.1. Classification (NCBI taxonomy): domain Eukaryota; kingdom Metazoa; phylum Chordata; class Mammalia; order Rodentia; family Geomyidae; genus Megascapheus; species Megascapheus bottae. The sequence goes on from NC_143509.1 coordinate 12,599,981, forward strand.
AACCCTATCCCTCACCCTAACCCTAACCCTAAACTTCACCCTTAACCTCACCTTAACCCTAACCATAACCCATACCCTCACCCTCACCCTAACCCTCACCCACACCCTAACCTTCAGGCAAAGCCTACCCCTCACCATAATCCTAAAACTAACCCAAACACTAATCCTCACCCTCACCCTAAAACGAAACCTCTCCCTAACCCTAACCCTAAACCTTACCCTAAACTAAATACTAACCCTCACACTAACCATAAACCTAACCATCACCCTAACCCTCATCATCAACCTCACCCTAACCCTCACCCTCAACCTCACCCTAACCATAACCCTAAACCTCACCCTAACCCTCACCCTAAAACTAACACTAACTCTAACCCAAAACCTAACCCTAACCCTCATCCTCACCCTAACCCTTAAACTCACCATCACCCTAACCCCAAACTTATCCCTAACCCTAACCCTAAACCAAACCCTAAACCCAACACTAAACCTAACCCTACTCCAACCCTAATTCTAACCCTAACATTTACCCTAACCCTAACCCTAACCCTTACCCTCAACATAACTCTCACCCAAACCCTAACCATAAATGTAAACCTAACCCTCAACCTCACCCTCACCGTAACACTAAACTCACCAGCAACCTCACCCTCACCATAACCCTAACCCTAACCCAAACCCAAACCCTAACCCTAAAACTAAACCTAATCCTAAACCTAACCCTAACCCTAACCCTCATCCTCACCCTCACCTAACCCTACCCAAACTTCAACCCTAACCCTAAACCTACCCCAATTCAAATACTAAACCTAGCCGTAGCTCTAATCCTAAACATAACCCTAACCCTAACCCTAATACTAAACTAAGCATAAGGGTCCCTAAACATAACCCTAACCATTAACCCAAAGCCTAACCCTAACCATAAAAGTAACCCTAACCCTAACCCTAAACATAACCACTAAATCCTAACCCAAACCCTAACCCTAACATTAAGGGACCCTAAACCTAACCCTAACCCTAACCCTCACCCTAACCCTCACTCTCACCGTAACACCCTAACCCTAACAATAACCCTCAGCCTCTCCCTAAACCTAACCCTAACCCTATCCCTAATCCTCACACTCACCCTAGCCCTCACTCTAACCCTAACACTAACCCTAAACTTCACCCTCAGACTCACCCTCACCGTAACCCTCACTCTCAGCCTAACCCTAACCCTAACACTAATCCAGACCTTAATCCTAACCCTGACCCTAACCCTAACCCTAACCCTAACACTCACCCTCACCCTCACCCTAACCCTCACCCTCACCCTAACTCTCACCCCAACCCTCACTCTAATCCAATAACTATATGTAAACCTAAGCCTCACCCGAAACCTTACACTCACCCTCACCCTCACCCTAACCCTAAACCTAACCCTCATCCTCACACTAAACCTAACCCTAACCTTCACCCTAACATTAAAACTAACCCTTACCCTAAAACTAACCCAAACCTTAACCCTCACAATCACCCTGACCCTCGTCCTAAACTGTACCCTAACACTCACCCTAACCCTTCCCTCACCCTAACCCTACCCCAAACCCTCAACCGACCCTTCAATGTAACCCTAACCCTAATATTCATACTCATCCTGACCCTAAAACTAACTCTAATCCTAACCTTAACCCTAACCCTAATCATAAACCTAACTAAGCCTAAACCTAACCCTCACCCTCACCCTAACCCTAACCCTAACCCTTGCCCTAACCCTCACAATCACCCTAACCCCAACCCCAACCCTCACCCTAACCCTAAATCTAACTGTTAACCTAAGCCTCACCCTAACCCTTACACTCAACCTCACCCTAACCCTTAAGCTAACCTTCATCCTCACCCTAAACCTAACCCTAAACCTAACCCTAACCCTAAAACTAACACTAACCCTAACCCTGACCCTAACCCTCATCCTCACCCTAAAGCGAACCCTAAACCTAACCCTAAACCTAACCCTAACCCCAAACCTAAACCTAACACTAACTCTCACCCTGACCCTCAGTCGAAACCTTACTCGAACTCTCTCCCTAAACCTAACCCTCCCCTTAACAGTAAACCTAACCCTCACCCTAACCCTGACCCTCACCCTAACCCTCACCGTCACCCTAACCCTCACCCTCACCCTAACCCTATACCTAAACCTCACTCTAAGCATCACCGTAACCCTAAACCTAACCTCACCCACACCCTCACCCTCACCCTAACCCTAAAACTAACCCTAACCCTAACCCTAGTCCTAGCCCTAATTCTAACCCTCAACATAACCCTAACCCTAACCCTAGCCCTAACCCTAATACTAACCCTAACCATCAACTCACCCTCAACCCAATCGGAACCCTATCCATAACCCTAACCCTAACTCTCACCCTCACCGTAATACTAAACCTAACCCTAACCCTAACCCTAACCCTAAACCAAATCCTAACCCTCACCCTTACCATAACGCTAACCCTCACCCTAACCCTCAACTTCACCCTAACCCTTACTCTAACACTAAACCTAACCCTAAACCTCACCCTAACCCTAACCCTAATACTCAACCTACCCTAACCCTTACCATCACAATAACATTAACACTGACCCTCACCCTAACCCCACTCTCCCCAAAACACTACCTCTAACCCCCACCCTAACCTTCACCATAACCCTAACCCTAACCCTCACCCTATCCTCGCCCTAAACCTAACCCTAAACCTCACGTTAAATGTCATCCTCACCCTAAACTTAACCCCAACCCTCACCCTAAACCTAAAACTAACCGCAACCCTAAGACACACCCTAACCCTCACACTCACCCTCACCATCACCCTAACCCTAAACGTAACCCTCACCCTAACTCTAACCCTAAAACTAACCCTAACCCTAACACTCACCGTACCCCTCACTCACACCCTTAACATAACCCTAAACCTCACCCTAACCCTAAAACTAACCTAACCCTAACTCTCACCCTAACCCTCACACTCACCCTAACCCTAACCCTAAAACTAACACTCATCCAAACCCTCACCCTAAACCTTACCATAACCCTAACCCTAACCCTCACCCTAACCCTAACCCTAACCCTCATCTTAACCCTAACATTAACCGTAACACTAACACTCACCCTAAACCTCACCCTTACCCTAACCCTACCCCTAACACTCATCTTATCCCTAACCATAACCCTCAAGCTCACCCTAAATCTAACCCTAACCCTAACCCTAACCCTAACCCTAACCCAAACCCTAAACCCCACCCTAACCCTAACACTAACCCTAACCCTAACCTTACCCTAACCGTCAACCTAACCCTCACCCTCACCCTAACCCTAAAACTAACCATAAACCTAAACCTAACCCTAAACCTCAGCCTAAGCCTAACCCTAACCCTAACACTTACCCTAACCCTAAACCTAACTCTCACCCTCATCCTGACCCTAACTCTAACCCTCACCCTAAACATCACCCACACACTAAACCTAACCCCAACCCTCACCCTAATCCTAAGACCGACCGTAACACTAAGACTCACCTTAAGCCTCACACTCACCCTCACCCTCACACTAACCCTTACCCTACCCCTAAACCTAAACCTCAACCTAACCCTAACCCTCAACCTCACTCTAACACAAACCCAACCCTCACCCTTCCCCTCAACCTCAACCAAACCCTATCCATACCATCAATCTAACCCTCACCCTTGCCTTCGCCTATCCCTAACCCTAACCCTCACTCTGTCTCACCCTCATCCTAACCCTAACCCCAACCCTCAACCTTACACTAAAACTAACAGTAAACCTAAGCCATACCCTAAACCTCACACTCACCCTCAGCCTCACCCTAACCCTAAGCCTAACCCTCACCCTAACCCTAACCCTCACCCTCACCCCAACCCTAAAACTAACCCTAACACTAAACCTCACCCTGTTGCTCACCCACACACTAACCATAAACCTAAACCTCACTCTAGCCCTAAAACCTAACCTAACCCGCACCCGCACCCTCACCCTCACCCTCACCCTAATCCTAACCCTAACCCTAACACTAACACTCACCCTAACCTTTATCTTAACCCTAAACATCTCCCTCACCCTAACCCTAACCCTAACCCTAAAACTAAACATCACCCTCACCCTAAACCTCGCCCTCACCCTAACTCTAACACTACCCCTAACACTAACACTCACACTAACACTCACCCTAACCCTTATATTAACCCTAAACCTCACCCTAACCCTATCCCTAATCCTCGCCCTAACCCACACAGTAACCCTAACCCTAAACCTCACCCTCGCCCTCACCCTCACCCTCACCCTAAACCTAACCCTCACCCTCACCCTAACCCTAATCCTCACCCTAACCCTAATCCTAATCCTCACCCTAACCCTAAACTAATCCTAACCCTAACCCTCACCCTAACCCTAACCCTAACCCTACCCGCACCCACACCCTAACCATAAACCTAAACCTCACCCTAACCCTATCCCTAATCTCACCCTAACCCTCAACGTAACACTAACCCTAAAATACACCCTCGCCCTCACCCTCACCATACCCCTAACACTCACCCTAAACCTCACCCTCACATTAACCCTAACCCTAAACCTAACAATGACACTCACCCTAAACCTCACCCTAGCATTTAACCTAACACTCACCCTAACACTTACCCTAAACCTAACTCGAACCCTCACCCTAAAACTAACCCTAACCCTTACCCTAAAGCTAAGCCTAACCATCACCCTAACCCTAACCCTAACCCTAACACTCACCCTAACCCTAACCCTAACCCTTACCCTAAAGCTAAGCCTAACCATCACCCTAACCCTAACACTCACCCTAAACCTCACCCTAACCCTTACCCTAACCCTCAATCTAACACTAACCCTAACACTAACACTAACCCTAACCCTCGCCCTCACCCTAAACCAAACCCTAACCCTAACCCTAACCTTAACCTAAGCCCAAACCCAAAACTTCACACTAAACCTAACCCTAAAACTAACATTAAACCTCAACCTAAACCTCACCCTAATCCTTACCCTAACCCTCACCCTAACCCTAAACCTCACCCTATCCCTAAACCTAACCCACACCCTAACCCTAACCCTAACCATCACACTAAACCTCACCCTCAACCTAACCCTCACCCTCACCCTAATCCTATCCCTAAACCTCACCCTAACCCTAACCCTAACCCTCACCCTAACCCTCACACTCAAACTCACCCTCACCCTAACCCTAAACCTAACCCTCACCCTAACCCTAAACCTAACCCTCACTCTTACCCTAAAACTAACCATAACCCTAACCTTCTCCCTAACCCTCACCCTCAACATAACCCCAACCCTAAACCTCACCCTAACCCTAAAACTAACTGTAAACCTAACCCTCAATCTCACCCTCCTCCTCCTCCTAACCCTCAACCAAAACCTAACCCTAACTCTAACCCAAACACTAACACTGACCCTAACCCTCACCTAAACCTTACCCTAACCCTAACTCTCCCCCTAATCCTTACCCTAAACCTAACCCATACTCTCACCCTAAACCTCACCCTAACCCTTACCCTAACCCTCACCCTAACACTAACCCTAACACTAACCCTAACCCTAACCCTCACCCTCACCTAAACCTTACCCTAACCCTAACTCGCCCCCTGATCCTTACCCTAACCCTAACCCTCACTCTCACCCTAAACCTCACCCTAACCCTTACCCTAACCCTCACCCTAACACTAACCCTAACACTAACCCTAACCCTAACCCTCACCCTCACCCTAAACCGAACCCTAACCCTAACCTTAACCGTAGCCCAAACCCTAAACTTCACACTAAACCTAACCCTAAAACTAACATTAAACCTCAACCTAAACCTCACCCTAATACTTACCCTAACCCTCACCCTAACCCTAAACCTCACCCTAACCCTAAACCTAACCCACACCCTAACCCTAACCCTAACCATCACACTAACCCTTACCCTCAACCTAACCCTCACCCTCACCATAATTCTATCCCTAAACCTCACCCTAACCCTAACCCTAACCCTCACCCTAACCCTCACACTCAAACTCACCCTCACCTTAACCTTAAACCTAACCCTCACCCTCACCCTAACCCCAACCCTAAACCTCACCCTAACCCTAAAACTAACTGTAACCCTAACCCTCAATCTCACCCTCCTTCTCTTCCTAACCCTCAACCAAAACCTAACCCTAACTCTAACCCAAACACTAACACTAACCCTAACCCTCACCTAAACCTTACCCTAACCCTAACTCTCCCCCTAATCCTTACCCTAACCCTAACCCTCACTCTCACACTAAACCGAACCCTAACCCTAACCCTAACACTAAGCCAAACCCTAAACATCACCCAAACCTAAGCCTAACCCTAACACTAACCCTCACCCTGACCCACACCCTAACCCTTACCCTAACCCTCACCCTAACCCTAAGCCTCACCCTAACCCTCTACCTAACACTAACCCTAACCATCACCCTAACGCTAACCCTAAACCTCTCCCTAACCCTTACCCTCAAAATAACCCTAAACCTAACCCTCACCCTAACTCTCTCCCTCACCCTAACCCTAACACCAACCTTCACCCTAACCCTAAAACTAACCGTAACCCTAACCTCACCCTAAACCTCTCATTCACCCTCACCCTAAACCTAACCCTCACCCTCACAATAACCCTAATCCTAAACCTCACCCTAACCATAAAACTAACCCTAACCCTAACCCTCACCCTAACCCTCACCCACACCCTAACCCTAACCCTACACCTCACCCTAATCCTAACCCTAACCCTCACCTAACCCTAACCCTAACCCTCACACTAACCCTCACCCTCACCCTAACCCTCACCCTCACTCTCACCCTAACCCTCAACCCTCACCCTAACCGTATCCCTAAACCTCACCCTAACCCTAACCCTTACCCTCACCCTAACCCTAACACTAACCCTAACCCTAATCCTCACCCTAACCCTCATCTCACCCTCATCCTCCCCCTAATCCTCACCCAAAACCTAACCCTAACTAAAACTCGAACACTCACACTGACCCTAACCCTCACAATAAACCTTACCCTAACCCTAACTCTCCCCCTAACCCTAACACTCACACTCACCCTATACTGAACCCTAACCCTAACTCTAACCCTAACACTAACCCTCACCATAACCCTCACCCTAACCCTTACCTTAACCCTCACCCTAACCCTAACCATCACCCTAACCCTCACCCTAACCCTAACCCTCACCATAACCCTAACTCTAAACTTCTCCTTAAACCTCACCCTCACCCTCACCCTAACCCTAACCCTCACCCTAAATCCACCCTCACCCTAAACTTAACCCCAACCCTCACCCTAACCCAAAAACTAACCATAACCCTAAGCCTCCACGAACCCTCACACTCACACTTACCCTCACCCTAACCCTAAATCTAACCCTAACCCGAACCCTCATCCCAAACCTAACCCTCACCCTAATCCTAACCCTAAACCTCACCCTAACCCTAACCCTAACCTTCACACTCACCCTCACCCTAACCCTAACACTAACACTAACACTCACCCTTACCCTCAACGTAACCCTTACCCTAACCCAAAGCCTCACACTCACCCTCACCCTCAGCCTAACCCTAAAACTAACCCTAACCCTAACTCTAAAACTCACCCTAAGCCTAAACCTCACCCTCACCCTAACACTAACCCTCACCCTAACCCTAACACCCACACTCACCCTCACCCTAACCCTATCCCTAACCCTCACCCTGACCGTCACTGTAACCCTCACCCTCACCCTAACCCTAACCCTAAACCTCACCCTAAACCTAAAACTAACCCTAACCCGAACCCTCACCCTAACCCTCACTCTAACCCTCATCCTTACCCTAATCCTAACCCAGACTCTAACCCTAACACTAACACTCACCCTAACTCTCACCTTAAACCTTACACTAACCCAAACATAACCCTAAAACTAACCCTAACCCTAACCCTCTCCCTAACCTTCACCCTCAGCCTAACCCTAACCCTAAACCTCACCCTAACCCTAAAACTAACCCTAACCAAACCCTCACCCGAACAATCACACTCAGTCTCACCCTCACCCTCACCCTAAACCTAACCCTCACCCTAACCCTAAACCTAACCCTAACCCTCACCGTAACCCTTACCCTAACCCTAACCCTCACCCTAAACCTAACCTAACCCTCACCCTCACCCTAACCCTAACCCTAAAACTAACACTCACCCGAAACCTCACCTTAACCCTTACCCTAACCCTCACCATAACCCTTACCCTCACCCTAAACCATACCCTAACCCTCATCCTAACCCTAACCCAAACCCCAAACCTGACCCTAACAATAATCCTATCCCTAACAATAACCATAACCATAATCCTCACCCTACCCTTACCCTAACCCTCACCCTAACCCTAACCCTCACCTTAACCCTAACCCTCACCCTATCCCTCACCCTCACCCTTACCCTAACCCTAACCTTCCCCCTAACCCACACAATCACCCTCAGCCTAACACTATCCCTAACACTCACCCTAACCCTAACCCTAAACCTAACCCTAACCCTCACACCAAAACTCACCCTAACCCTAAAACTAACCCTAACCCTCACCCTAAACCTCACTCTCACCCTGATCCTCACCCTAACCCTAACCTTAACCCTAACCCTAATCCTAACACTAACACTCCCCCTAACCCTACATTAACCATTACCTTAACCCTAACTCTCATCCTAAACTTAACCCTAACAATAATACTCACCCAAACCCTCACCATAACCCTCACCCTCACCCTAACCCTAACCCCAACACTAAAACTATCCCTAACCCTAACCTTCACCCTAACCCTCACCCTCAACCTAACCCTAAACCTAAACCTCACCCTAACCCTAAACCTAAGCCTAAGCCTAACCCTCACCCTAACCCACACTCTCACCTTCACCTCAACCTATCCCTAACCCTAACAGTAACACTCACCCTAACCTCACCCTAAACCTTACCCTAACCCTAACGCTAAACCTAACCCTCACCCCAACCCTAAACCTAATCCTCACGCTAACCCTAACCCTAAACCTATCCCTAACCCTAACACTCACCCTAACCCACCCTAACCCTTACCTTAACCCGAACACTGACACTCACCCTAACTTCACCCTAACCCTAACCCTAACCCAAACCCTAAACCTCACACTAAACCTAAACCTAACCCTAACCCTAACCCTCAGTCTATCCCTCACTCTCCCGCTAACCCGCAACCTAACCCTAAACCTAACCTTAACCCTAACCTTTAGCCTAAGCCCAACCCTAACCCTAACCCTTACCCTAACCCTAAACATAACCCTCACCCTAACCCTAACCCTAACACCAACCCTGGCCTTAACCCTAAAATTAACCGTAACTCTAAGCCTCACCCTAACCCTCACACTCACCCTCACTCTCACTCTAACCCTAAACCTAAACCTCACCCTCAACCTTAACATAACCCTAACCCTTACCCTAACCCTAAAACTCTCCTTAACCCTAACACTCTCCCTAAACCTAACCCTCACCCTAACCTTAACCCTAAACCTCAACATAACCCTAAAACTAACCCTAACCCTACCACTAACACTCACCCTAACCCTCACCCTAAACCTTACGTTAACTCTAACCCTGACACTAACCCTCACGCTAAGCCTAATCCTAACACTCACCCTAACCCTTACTCTAACCCTAAACCTAACCCTCAACCTAACCCTAACCCTAACCCTCACACTCACCCGAAACAAAACCCTAACCCTAACACTAACCCTAACCCAAACCCTAAACCTGATCCTAGCCCTAGCCCTAACGCTAACACTAACCCTCACCATAAACCTCACCCTAACCCTTAGGTTAACCCTGATCCAAAACCTAACCCTAACCCTAACCCTCACACTCACCCTCACCCTAACCCTATCCCTAACCCTCACCCTATTTGTCACTGTAACCCTCACCCTGACCCTAACCCTAATCCTAAACCTCACCCTAACTGTAAAACTAACCCTAGCCCGAACCCTCACCCCAACCCTCACACTCAACCTCACTAACCTAACTCTAATCCTAACCCTAACACCTACACTCACTCCAAACCTCACCCTAAACCTTACCCTAACCCTAACCCTAAACCTAATCCTGACTCTCACCCTTACCCTAACCCGAAACATTAACCTAACCCTAACCCGAACTGTAACACTAACACTCATCCTAAGCCTCACCCTAAACCTTATCCTAACCCTAACCCTAACACAACACTAACCCTCACCCTAAGCTTAATCCTAATACTCAACCTAAACCTAATGCTAATCCTAACCCTCACCCTAATCCGAATCCTAACCCTAACCCTAACCCTAACCCAAACCGTAAACCTCACCCTACCCCTAAACCTAACCCTAACCATGAACCTAACCCTAACCCTAACGCTAACCGCACCCTAACCCTAACCCTAACCCTAACCCTAACCCTAACACTCACCCTAACCCTCACCCCAACCCTTACCCTAACCTAACACTCACCCTCACCCTCACCCTAACCCTAACCCTATTCCTAACCCACCCTCACCCTAAACAGATCCCTAACCCTAATCCTAACCGTAACCCTAACGCTAACACTAACCCTCACCCTAACCCTCACCCTAACCCTTACCCTTACCCTCACCCTAACCCTAACCCTCACCCTCAACTTCACCCTAACCCTAATACTAACCCTAAACCTAACCCTCACCATCATCCTAAAACTAACCCTAACCCTCACCCAAACCCTTTCCTAACCCTCTCCCAAACCCTCACCGTAACCCTAACTCTAACCCTCACCCTCACCCTCACCGTAAACCTAACCCTAACCCTAACCCTAACCCTAATCCTCACCCTCAGGCTAACCCTCACCCTAACCCTAACCCTAACTCTAAGCCTAATCCTAAAACTAACCCTAAACCTAACCCTCCCCATAACCCTAACCCAACCCTAACCCTCACGCTCACCCTCATCCTAAACCTAAAAGTAACCCTAATCTTAACCCTAACCCTAACCCTCAACTTCACTCTAACCCGAAGCTAACCCTAAAACTAACCCTAACCCAAATCCTAAAACTAGCACTAGGCCTAACCGTATACATAACCCTTAACCTAACCGTTATGCTAACCCTAACCCTAACCCTAGTCCTAGCCATAACCCTAACCATAAACCTAACCCAAACCCTAACCCTAACCCTAATGATAATTCTAACCGTAAACCTAGCCCTAAGGGTCCCTAACCTAATTCTAACCCTCACCCTAACCGTAACCCTCACCTGTTCTCTCACCCTAAACCTAACCCTAACACTCAACCACACCCTCACCCTCACCTTAACCCTAAAACTAACCCTAACCCTAACCCTAATCCAAACCCTAAACCTAAGCCTAACCCTAACGCTCAAACTACCGTAAAACTAACCCTCACCATAACTATCACCCTAACCCTAACCCTAACCCTAACTCTGACCCTAACCCTAACCCTAACCATCAAGCTCACCCTCAACCCAATCAGAACCCTATCTCTAACCCTAACCCTCACCCTCACAATAACCCTTAACCTAACTCTAAACCTAAACAAAACCCTACCCTCACCCTAACCCTTACGCTAACCCTAACCCTCAACCTAACCCTCACTCTAACCCTAACTCTCACCCTAAACCTAACCCTAACCCTCAACCTAACCCTAACCCTCACCCTGACCCTAACACTAACCCTAACTTTCACCCTAACGCTCACCCTCACTGAAACCCTATTTCTAACCCTCACCCTAACCCTCACCGTAAACCTAACCGTAACCCTCACCTCACCCTTTCCTTAACCCTAACCCTAACCCTCATCCTAACTCTCACCCTAAACCCTAACCCTAACCTCAACCCTCGCTGTAACCCTAAAACTAACCGTAACCCTAAGCCACAACCTAACAGTCACACTCACCTTCATCCTAACCATTAACCTAATCCTACCCCTCACCCTCACCCTAACCCTAAAACTAACCCTAACCCTAACCCTCACCCTACCCCTCACCCACACCCTTACCCTAACCCTAAACCTCGCCCTAACATTAAAAGTAACGCTAACCCTAAACCTCACCCTAACCCTCAAACTCACCCTAACCTTCACCCAATCCCTACCCTAAACCTAAACCTAACCTTCACCAAAACCTAACCCTCACCCTCACCCTAACCCTAACCCTAACACTAACACTCACCCTTACCCTCACCCAACCCCTTACCCTAACCCTACCCCTAAACCTAACCCTCACCCTAACACTAACACGAACACTAACCCTAACACTAACCCTAACCCTAACCCTCACCCTCACCCTCACCCTCACCATAAACCGATCCCTAACCCTAACCGTAACCCAAACCCTAAACTCACCCTAACCCTCACCCTAACAATCACCCTCACCCTAACCCTAACCCTAAACGTAACCATCACCCTGACCGTCAGCCACACCCTAAACCTATCCCTAACCCTCACCATAACCCTAACCCTAAACCTCACCCTCAACCTCACCCTCACCCTAACACTAAAACTAACCCTAACCCTAACCCTAACCCTAAACTTCAGCCTAAGCCTAACCCTAACCCTAACACTTACCCTAACCCTAAAGCTAACCCTCATCCTCACCTGAACCCACTCAAACACTCACCCTAAACCTCACCCTTACACTAACCCGAATCCCAACCCTCACCCTAACCCTAAGACTAACTGTAACTTAGCCTCATCTTAATCCTAACACGCACCCTAACCCTAATCCTAAACCTCACACTAACCCTAAAACTAACCCTAACCCTCTCCCGAACCCTTACCCTCATTCTAACCTAAACCTAAACCTCAACCTAACCCTCATACTCACCCTCATTCTCACCCTAAACCTAACTCTAACCCTATCCCTAACACTAACACTCACCCTAACCCTCACCCTAACCCTAATAGTAACCCTCCCCCTCAACCTAAAAAGAACCCTAACCCTAACCCTAACCCAAACCCTAAACCTTAAGATAACCCTAACCCTAAAACTAACATTAACCCTCACCCTAACCCTCACCTTAATCCTTACCTTAACCCTCACGCTAACCCTCAACCTAGCCCTAACCCTAACCCTCACCCTAACCCTAACCCTAAACCTCAAACTAACCCTCACCCTCACCTTTACCCTCACCTTCACCCTAACCATATCCCTAACCCTCACCCTAAATCTAACCCTCACCCTCATCCTAACCCTAACCCTAAACCTCACCCTAAAACTAAAACTAACCCTAACCCTAACCTCACCCTAACCCTCGCCCTCACCCTAAACCTAACCCTAAACTTCACCCTAACCCTAAAACTAACCCTAACCCTCATTCTAACCCTCTCTCTCACCCTCATCCTCCCCCTAACCCTCAACCAAAACCTAACCCTAAACATACCCTAACACTAACACTCACCATAACCCTCACCCTAACCCTCACACTAACCCTAACCCTAACCTTCACCCTAAGCCTAATTCTAACCCTAACCCTCACGCTCAGCATAAATCGAACCCTAACCCTAACCCTAAGCATAACCCACACCTTAAACATCACCCAACCCTAACCCTAACCCTAACTCTAACACTCACCCTCAGCCTAACACTATCCCTAACCCTCACCCTAACCCTCATCGTAAACGTAACCCGATCGCTCCCCCTTCCCCTCCCCATACCCCTAACCCTAAAACTAACTCTAAACCTAACCCTAACTCTCAACCTAACCTCACCCTCACCCTAAAACTAACCAAAACCCTCACACTCACCCATACCCTATCCCTAACCCTCACCGTAACAATAAAAATAACCCTAACCCTCACCCTCACCCTCATCTTAACCCTAAACATGACCCTAACCCTAACGCTCACTCTAATTCTCACCCTCACGCTAACCCTCTCATTAACCCTAACCCTAACTCTTAGCCTAATCCTAAAACTAACCCTAAACCTAACCCTCACCAGAATGCTCACCATAACCCTAACCCTAACCCTAACCCTCGAGCTCACCCTCACCCTAAACCTAACCCTAACCCTAACCCTCAACTTCACCCTAACACGAACCCTAACCCTAAAACTAACCCTAACGCAAACCCTAAAACTGGCACTAGTCCTAACCCTATACATAACTGGAATCCTAACCCTAACCCTAACCATAGTCCTAGCCTTAAACCTTACCATAAATGTACCCCAACCCTAACTCTAACGCTAATTCTAAAACTAATCCTAACCCTAAGGGTCCCTATTCCTAATACTCACACTCACCTGCACTCTCAAACTAACCCTAACCCTAACACTCACCCACACCCTCACCCTCACCCTAACCCTAAAACTAACCTTAAACCAAATCCTAACCCTCAGCCTAACGCTCATCGTCAACTTCACCCTAAACCTAACTCTAACCCTAACCCTAACCCTAAACCAAACCCTACCCTCACCCTAACCCTTTCCCAAACCCTAACACAAACCCAAACCCTAACCCTCACCATAATCCTAACCCTAACCTTAACCCTAACAATCACCCTAACCCTAACCCTAACCCTCAACCTAACCCTAACCCTAACCCTCACACTCACCCTAACACTAACCCTATCTCTCACCCTAACCCTCACCCTCACAGAAACCCTATCTCTAACCCTCACCCTAACCCTCAACGAAACCCTAACCCTAACCTCACCCTCACCATCGCCCTAACCATAACCCTAATCCTCATGCTAAATCTCATCACCACCCTAACCCTAATCCCAACCCTCATTGTAACCCTAAAATGAACCGTAACCCTAAGCCACACTCTAACCCTCACACTCACCCTCAACCTAACTCTTAACCTAACCCTCAACCTAATTCTAACGCTCACGCTCACGCTCACCCTAACTCTAACGCTAACCCTAACACTAACACTCACCCTAAACCTCACCCTAACCCTTACCCTAACCCTAACTCTAACCCTAATCCCCACCCTAACCCTAACCCTCCTCCTAACCATAACCCTAACCCTAACACTAACAATCACCTTAACCCTCACCCTAACCCTTACCCTACCCTAACCCTAACCCTAACCCTAATCCTCACCCTAACCCTAACCCGAACACAAACACTAACACTCACCATAACCCTTACCCTACCCTAACCTTCACCCTAACCAAAACCCTAACCCTAACCCTAACCGTCACCCTCACCCTAAAGCGAACCCTAACCCTAACCCTAACCCAAACCCTAAACCTCACCCTCACCCTAACACTTACCCTCACCCTAACAATCATACTAACCCTTACTCTAACCCTCACCCAAACCCTCATTGTCACCCTAACCCTAACCCTAACCTTCACCCTAACCTTAACCCTAACCCTAACCCTAACACTAACCCTGTCCGTAAACGTCAGCCTCAAGGTAACCCTATCCCTAACCCTCAACGTAACCCTAACCCTAAACATAACCCTCACTCTCACCCTAACCCTAACCCTAAAACTAACCCTAACCCTAACCCTCAGCCTAAGCCTAACCCTAACCCTAACACTTACCCTAAACCTAACCCTCACACAAACCCTAACCCCAACTCTCAGCCTAATCCTAAGACTAATTATAACTGTAAGCCTCACCTTAACCCTCACACTCACCCTCACCCTCACTCTAACCTTAAACATAACCCTCATCCTCACCCTAACCCTAACCCTCACACTAACCCTAAAACTAAACCTAACCCTATCCCTAACCCTCACCCTCACCCTAACCCTAACCTAAATCTCACCCCAACCCTAAAACTAACCCTCACCCTAACCCTCACCCTAACCCTCACACTCACCCTAAACCTAACTCAAACCATATCCCTAACAATAACACTCACCCTAACCTCATCCTAACCCTTAACTGAACCTCAACCCTAAGCCTCAACCTCACCCTAAACAGAACCCTAACCCTAACCCTATCCCTAACCCTAACTCTAAACCTCACCCTAACCCTAAACTTAACCCCAACCATCACCTTATCCCTAAAACTAACTGTAACCCTAAGCCTCACCCTATCCCTCACACTCACTCTCACCCGCACCCTAAGCCTAAACCAAACCCTCACCCTCACCCTACCCATAACCCTAACCCTAAAATTAACCCTAAACCTAACCCTCACCCTAAACATCACCCTCACCCTAACCCTAAAACTAACCTAACTCTAACCCTAAACCTAACCCTCACACTCAGCCTCACCCTCACCCTTACCCTAACACTAACCCTAACCCTAACACTAACATCAACACTCACTCTAACCCTCACCCTAACCCTTACCCTAACCCCATCCCTAACCCTAACCCTCAACCTAACCCTAACCGTAAACTTCACCAGCACCCTAACCCTAACCCTAACACTAACACTCACCCTAAACCTCACTCTAACCCTTACCCTAAATCTAACCCTAACCCTCACCCTAAGCCTAACCCTAACCCTAAACCTCACTCTCACCCGCAACCTCACCCTCACCCTAACACTAAAACTAACACTAACCCTAAACTTATACCTAACCCTAAAAGTAACACTAACCCTAAACTTATACCTAACACTCACCCTCACCCTAAACCTAACCCTAACTGTCACCCTAAACCTAACACTCACATTAACCCTAACCCCAACTCTCAGCCTAACCCTAAGACTAACCATAACTCTAAGCCTCACCTTAACCCTCACAGTCACCCTCACCCTCACACTAACCATAAACATAACCCTCATGCTCACCCTAACCCTAACCCTCACAATAACCCTAAAACTAACACTAACCCTAACCCTCTCCCTAACCCTCACCCTCACCCTAACCCTACCCATAAACCTCACCCTAACCCTCACACTCACCCTCACCCTAAACCTAACTCTGACATTATCCCTAACACTAACACTCACACTAACCCTCATCCTAAACCTTACTTGAACCCTAACCCTAAGCCTCACCCTTTCCCTAAACAGAACCCTAAACCTAACCCTATCCCTAACCCAAACTCTAAACCTCACCCTAACCCTAAACCTAACCCTAAACCTAACCCTAAAACTAACATTAACCCTCACCCTAACCTTCACCCTAATCCTTACCATAACCCTCACCCTAACCCTAAGCCTCACCCTAACCCTAACCCTCACCCTAATCCTAACCCTCACACTAACCCTCACCCTCACCCTAACCCTCACCTTAAACCTAACCTATCCCTAACCCTCACCCTAACCCTAACCCTAAACCTCATCCTAACCCTCACATTCACCCTCACCCTAACCCTAAACCAAACCCTCACCCTTACCCTAACCCTAACCCTAACCCTCACCCTAACCCTAAAACTAACCCTAACCCTAACCCTCACCCTAACCCTCAACATCACTCTAATCCTAACCTAAACCACACCCTAACCCTAAAACTAACCCTATCCCTAACCCTCAACCTAACCCTCTCTCTCACCCTCATCCTCCCCCTCTCCCTCACTCTAAACCTAACCCTAACCCTAACACTAACACTAACACTCACCATAACCCTCACCCTAACCCTTAAACTAACTCTAACCCTCGCCCTAACCCTATCCCTAACCCTAACCCTATTCCTAATCCTAATCCTCACCCTCACACTCACCCTAAAACGAACCCTAACTTTAACCTAACCCTAACCCTAACACGAAACATCACCTAACCCTAACCCTAACCCTCACCCTAACCCTTACCCTAACTCTCACCCTAAACCTAACCCTCACCCTAACCCTAACCATCAGCCTAACTCTTACCCTAACACTCACTATAAGCCCCACTCTCACCCTAACCTTAACCCTATCCCTAACCCTCACTATAAACATAACCCTAAACCTCACCCTAATGCTCATCCTCTCCCTCACCCTAACTCCAACCCTCACCCTATCCCTAAAACTAACCGTAACTCTAAGCCTCACCCTAACCCTCACACTCACCCTCACCTGCACCCTAAGCCTAAACTAAACCCTCACCCTCACCCTAACCATAACCCTAACCCTCACCCTAACCCTAAAACTAACCCTAAACCTAATCCTCACCCTAACCATCACCCTCACCCTAACAGTAAAACTAACCTAACCCTAGCCCTCACACTGACCCTCACCCTCACCCTAACCCTAACCCTAACCCTAATCCTAACACTAACACCAACACTCAGTCTAACCCTCACCCTAACCCTTATCCTAACCCTAACCCTCAACCTAACCCTAACCGTAAAGTTCACCAGCACCCTAACCCTAACCCTCACCCTAACCCTAACCCTAACCCTGACCCTAACCGAAATGCAAAACCTCACTGTAACCCTAACCCTAACCTTAACACTAAACCTCACCCTAACCCTCACCCTATCCCTTACCTAACCCTCACTCTAACCCTAACACTCACCCTAACCCTAACTCTAACCCTCACCTTAACACTAACATTAACCCTCCCCCTAACCCTTCCCCTCACCCTAACCCTCACCCTAACTATATCCCTCACCCTAAGCCTAAGCCTAACCCTCACCCTCACCCTAACCCTCACACTAACACTAACCTTAACCCTCACCCTAACCGTCACCCTCACCCAACCTTAAACCAAAACCTCACCCTAACCCTAAAACTAACCATAACGCTAAGCCTTACCATAACCCTTACACTCAGTCACTTTCACCCTAACCCTAAACCTAACCCTCACCCTCACCCTCATCATAACCCTAGCGTTTACCCTAACACTAAAACAAACCCTAAGGCTAACCGTAACCCTAACACTAACCAAAATCCTAACTCAAACCTAACCCTCAGCCTAACCCTAACACTAACACTCACCCTAACCCTCACCCTAACCTTTAGCCTAACCCTAAACCTAACCATCACCCTAAACCTAACTCTAACACTAACCAAACCCTAACATTCACCCTAACCCTCACCGAACCCAAACCTTAACCCTCACCCTAACCCTCACCCTCACCCTAACCCTCACCCTCACCCTAATCCTATCCCTAACCCTAAACCTAACTCTCACCTTAACCCTAACCCTAACCCTCACACTCACCCTCACCCTCACCCTAACACTAAAACTAACCCTAATCCTAACCCTAACCCTAACCCTAAGCCTCACCCTAAGCATAACACCAACCCTCACCCTAACACTAACCCTAACCCTCACCCTAACTCTCACCCTCACCATAACCTTTACCCAAACCCTCACCCTAACTCTAAAACTAACTGTAACCATAAACCTCATCCTCAACCTTACACTCACCCTCACCTTCAGCCTAACCCTAAACCTAACCCTCACCCTCACCCTAATCCTGACCCTAACCTTCACCCTAACTCGAAAACAAACCCTAACCATAAACTTCACCCTAAATATCACCCTCACCCTAACCCTAAACCAAAAACTAACCCTAAATCTTACCCTAACACTAATACTCACCTTAACCCTCAACCTAAAGCTTAACCTAACCCAAACCCTAACACTAACCAAAACCCTAACCTAACCATTAACCACACCCTAACCCTTACACTAACACTCACCCTAAATCTCACCCTAACCTTTGTCCTAACCCTAAACCTAACCCTCACTCTAACCCTAATCCTAACCCTAACCCTCACCCTCACCCTAAACCGAAACCTAACCCTAAACCTAACCCTAACCCAAACCCTAAACCTCAACCTACCTCTAACCCTACCCCTAACACTAACCCTCACCCTAACCCTCACCTGAAAACTTGCCGTAACCCTCACCCTAACCCTAACCCTCAACCCAACCATAACCCTAACCCTCACCCTAACCCTATCCCAAACCCAAACCCTCACACTAACACTCACCCTCACCCTAACCCTCACACTCACCCTAACCCTCACCTGAAAACTTGCAGTAACCCTCACCCTAACCCTAACCCTCAACCCAACCATAACCCTAACCCTCAGCCTAACCCTAACCCAAACCCAAACCCTCACACTAACACTCACCCTCACCCTCACCCTAATCCTAAAACTAACCCTAATACTAATCCTAACCCTAACCCTGACCCTAACCCTAAACTTAACCCTCACCCTTAGCCTAACCCTAACCTTAAAGCTGAAACAAACTCTAACACTAAACCTCACCATAACCCTCACACTAATCCTAACCCTAATCATAACCATCAAGCTCACCCTCAACCCAATCCAAACCCTATCCCTAACCCTAACCCTGAACCTAAACCAAATCCTAACACTCACCCTAAACATAACCCTAACCCTCATCCCAACCCTCACCCTCAACTTCACTCTAACACTAATTATCACCCTAACCCTAACCCTAAACCAAACCCTAAACCTCACTCTAACCCTACCCCTAACACTAACACTAACACTCACCCTAACCCTCACCCTAACGATTACCCTAACCCTCACCCTAAACATAACCCTCACCCTAACCTTAACACTAACCCTAACCGTCACCCTAACCTTAACCTAACACTCAACCTAACCCTCACCCTCACCCTAACACTAACCCTAACCCTCACCCTACCCTCACCCTCACCCAAACCCTATCCCTAACCCGCACCCTAACCCTCACCGTAACCCTAACCCTAACTCTCACCCTCACCCTCACGCTAACTCTAAACCTAACCCTAACCCTAACCCTCACCCTCACCCAAACCCTATCCCTAACCCGCACCCTAACTCTCACCGCGACCCTAACCCTAACCCTCACCCTCATCCTAACTCTAAACCTAACCCTAACCCTAACACTAAACCTAACCATACCCCTAACCCTAATGCTCACCCTAAACACAACCCTAAACCTAACCCTCACCATAACCCTCACCCTCACCCTCACCATAACTCTAACTCTAAACCTCACGCTCACCCTCACCCTAAACCTTAACCCTAATCCTAACACTCAGCTTCACGCTTACCCGAAATCTAGCCCAAGTCCTAACCCCATACATAACCCTTAACCTAACCGTAATCCTAACTCTATCCCTAAACCTAACCCTAAGGGAGTCCTAACAGTGTACATAACCCTTTCCCTAACCCGAACCCTAATCCTAACCCTAACCCTAACCCTAGTCCTAGCCCTAACGATAAATCTTACCCTATCCCTAACCTTAACGCTAATTCTGAACCTAACCGTAACCTCAAGGGTCCCTAATCCTAACCCTCACCCTCACCCTAACCGTAACCCTCACCCTCACCCTCACTCTCAACCTAACCCTAACGCTAACACTCATCCTCACCGAAACCCTCACCCTCACCTAACCATAACCCTCACCGAATCACTAACCCTCGCCCTCACCCTAACACTCAGCCTCACCCTCACCCCAATCCTAACCCTAACCCTCACCCTCACCCTCACCCTCACTCTCACCCTAACCACAAACCTAACCCTAAACCTAACTCTAAACCAAACCCGAACCCTAACTCTAACCCTAAACCTAGCCCTCATCCAAACTCTAACCCTTATGCTAACCACAACCCTAACCCTAAAATGCACCCTCGCCCTTACCCTCACCCTAAACCTAACCCTAAACCTCATCTCATCCTCATGCTTACCCTAACCCTCACTCTGACCCTAACTCTAACCCTAACCCTCACCTTCACCCAAACCCTCACCGTAACCCTCACCAAAACCCTCACCCTAAACCTAACCCTAACTCTCACCCTAACACTCACAATCAACCTCATCCTCACCCTAACCCTAAACGTAACTCTCACCCTAAACCTAACCCTAACCATCACCCTAACCCTAAAACTAACGCTAACCCTAACCCTCACCTTAACACTCACCCTCACCCTATACCTAACCCTAAAACTCACCCTAAACCTAAAACTAAACGTAACCCTAACCCTCACCCAAACCCTCACTCTCAACCTCACCCTAACGCTAACCATAACCCTAACCATAAGCATAAGCATAACACTAACACTCACCCTGAGCCTCACCCTAACCCTTACCCTAACCCTAACCCTAACCCTCACCCTCACCCAAAACCAAACCCTAACACTAACCCTAACCGTAACCCAAATCCTAAATCTCACCCTAATCCTATCTGTAACACTAACACTAACCCTCACCCTAACACTAAAACTAACCCTAAACCCAACCCTCACCCTAACCCTCACACTAACCCTAACCCTAAACCTGACACTAACCCTAAAACTAACCCTAAACCTAACACTCACCCTAGCCCTCACTCTCGCCCTCACCCTAACCATGACTCTAATCCTAACACTAATGCTAACACTCACCCTAACCCTCACCCTAACCCTAATCATAACCCTCACCCTAAACCTAAACCTAACCCTAAGCCTAACCCTCACCCTCGCCCTAAACAGAAACCTAAACCTAACCTTAAACCTAACCCAAACCCTAAATCTCATCCTAAACCTAACCCTAACAATAACACTAACCCTCACCCTAAACCTCACCCTAACCCTTACCCTAACCCTCACTCTAAACCTAACCCTCACCCGAACCCTAAACCTATACCTCACTCTAACCCTAACCCTCACCCTAACCCTCACCCTAACCCTAACCCTAACCCTCACCCTAACCCTAAACCTCACCCTCACCCTCACCCTAACCCTAAACCTCACCCTCACCCTAACCCTAACCCTAACCCTCACCCTAACCCTAAACCTCACCCTCACCCTAACCCTAAACCTCACCCTCACCCTAACCCTAACCCTAACCCTCACCCTAACCCTAAAACTAACCCTACTCCTAACCCTAAACCTAACCCTCACCCTCACCCTAACCCTAACCCTCACCCTAACCCTAAACCTCACCCTAACCCTCACCCTAACCCTAAACCTCACCCTCACCCTAACCCTAACCGTAACCCTCACCCTAACCCTAACCCTAAAACTAACCCTAATCCTAAACCTAAACCTAACCCTCACCCTCACCCTAACCCTAGACCTAAACCTCACCCTAACCCTAAAACTGACAATAATCCTAACCCTCAACCTAAACCTCACCCTCACCCTCACCCTCACCCTAACCCTTACCCTAACCCTAAACCTAACCCTCAACCTAACCCTCACCCTCACCCTAACACTAACCCTAACCCTCATCCAAAACCTATCCCTCACCCTCAACCAAACCCTCACCGTAACCCTAACCCTAACTCTCACGCTCATGCTCACACTAACCAAAAACCTAACCCTAACCCTAAACCTCACTCTCACCCTCATCCTAACCCTAACCCTCACCCCCACCCTAAACCTACCCCTTACCCTAAACCTAAACCTAACCCTCACCCTCATCCTAACCCTAACCCTAACCCTAATCCTAATCCAAACCCTAAACCTAACCCTAGCCCTAAACCTGCACATAACCCCAAACCTAACACTAATCATAACCCTAAAACTAACCCTAGTCCTAGATCTAATCCTAAAAATAAACCTAAACTAAACCCTAAACCTAACGTGACCCCTAACCTTAACCCTAACCCTAACCATAACCCTAAGAGTCCTTAACCCTAACACTAACCCTCTCCATGACACTAACCCTAACCACACAGTAACTCTCCCCCTAACCTAACCCTAACCCTAAACCACACCCTCACCCTCACTCTAACACTCACACTCAGACTCACACTCATCCTAACCCTAATCCTATCCCTCACCCTAACCGACAGCCTCACCCTAACCTTATCCCTAACACTCACCATAACCCTAACCCTAAACCTCACCTTAAACCTCACCCTCACCCTAACCCTAACCCTCACCCTAACACTAACTCTCACCCTAACCTTACCCCTAACTCTAACCCTAACCCTCAACCTAACCCTCACCCTAATCCTAACCCTAACCCTAAACCTAACTGTAACACTTTCCTAACCCTCACTCTAATCCTAATCCTAACCCTAACCTTAAACCTCACCATCAACCTCACCCCAACCCTAACCCTAATCATAACACTCACCCTAATCCTAAACA
The DNA here is from genome assembly GCF_031878675.1 of Megascapheus bottae. Classification (NCBI taxonomy): domain Eukaryota; kingdom Metazoa; phylum Chordata; class Mammalia; order Rodentia; family Geomyidae; genus Megascapheus; species Megascapheus bottae. The sequence continues at coordinate 12,623,985 of NC_143509.1, forward strand.
AATCCCTAACCCTAACCCTAACCCAAAAATTAACACTAACCCTAACCATCACTCTAACCATTACCCTAAACCTAACGCTCACCACACCCTAATCCTCACCCTAAGTCTAACCCTAACCCCAACCCTAACCCTCACCCTCACTCTAATCCTAACCCTAACCCGAACTTTCACCCTCACCCTCACTCTTACCCTAACCCTAAAACTCACACTTACCCTAATCCTAACCCTAACACTAACACTAACACTAACACGAACACTAACACAAACCTTAACCCTAACCATAACCATAACCATCACCCTCACCCTCACCCTCACCCTCACCCTAACCCTAACCCTAACCCTAACCATCAACCTCAATCTAACCCTCACACTAAACCTCACCCTAAACCTAAACCTAACCCTCACCGTAACCCTAAGAGTAACACTAACCCTAACTCTCACCCTTCCCCTCAGCCTTACCCTAACCCTAATGCTACCCATACCCAAAACCTAACCCTAACCCTCACTTTAACCCTCACCCTAATCGTAAACCTAACCCTAACCCTAACCCTAACCAAACCCTAACCCCAACCCTAACCCTCATCCTAACCCTAACCCTAACCCTGTCACTAACCCTAAACCTCACCATAACACTAACCCTCACCCTAACCCTACCGTTAACCCTAACCCTCAACCTAACCCTCATCCTAATTCTTACCCTAATCCTAAGCCTAATTGTAGCAATTTTCTTAACCCTCACCATAACACTAAACCTAACCCTAAACTTAAACCTCACCCTCAACCTCACCCAACCCTAACCCTTATCCTAACCCGCACCCTAATCCTAAACCAATCCCTAGACCTTACCCTAACCCTAACCCTAACCCAAAACTTAACGCTAACCCTAACACTAACCTTAATAGTCACCCTAACCCTAACCCTCATCTTAACAGTAGCCCTCACCCTAACCCAAACCCTAACCCTAACACTCACTGAACCCTCACCCTAACCCTAACCATCACCCTTACCCTTATCCTAACCCTAATCCAAACCCTAACCTCTCCCTCTCCCTCACCCCACGCCTATACCTAACCCTAATCCTAAACCAAAACCTAACCCTAATCCTAACCCTAACCCTAACCCTAACCCTCACCTCACCCTAACACTCACCCATACCCTAACCCTAACAATAACCCGAAGCCTAACACTCACCCTAAACCTCACCCTCACCCTAACCCTAACCCTAACCCTTACCCTAACCCTAACCCTATCCATAGACCTAACCCTACCCTCACCCTAAACCTCACCCTAACCCTAAGCCTAACCCTAAAACTAATCCTAACTGTAATTCTAACCCTAACCCTCACCCTAAACCACTCCTTAACCCTCACCCTCATCCTCACCCTAACCCTAACCCTAAACCTAACCCTAAACCAAACCCTAACCCAAACATTAACACTAAACCAACCCTTAACTCTAACCATAACCCTAACCCTTACTCTCACCCTCACCCTAACCCTAACCCTCACCCTCACCCAAACCCTAACCTGAACACTAACCCTCACCCTAACACTAACCCAAACTATAACACTAATCCTAACCCTAACCCTAACTCTCACCCTCACGCTAACCCTAATCATCACCCTAACCCTTCCCCTAAACCTAAACCTCACCCTCACCCTAACCCTAACCCTCACCGTAAGTTACCTCACCCTCACCCTAATCCTGACCCTAACCCTAACTTTCACCCTAACCCTAACCCTAACCCAAAACATAAACCTAACCCTAACCCCCACCTCACCCTAACACTCACCATCACCCTAACCCTAACCTAAACATAAGCCTAACACTCACCCTAACCCTCATCCTCACCCTAACCCTAATGATAACTCTAACCCTAACCAGAGATCAAAACCTAAACCTCACCCTAAACCTAACCATAAACCTAAACTTAACCCTCACCCCCATCCTCACCCTAACCCTAACCATAACCATAACCCAACCCTAACTCTAAACCAAACCCTAACTCTAACATTAGCACTAAACCAAACAATAACTCTAACCATAAACCTAACCCTAAATCTCACCCTCATCCTCACCCTATCCCTCACCCTCACCCTAACCCTAACCCTAACACTACACCTTACCCTAACACTAACCCTCACCCTAACCCTAACCCTAAACCTAACCCTAACCCTAAAAATAACCCCTAAATCCTAACACTAACACTAACCCTAAGGGTCCCTTACACTAACACAAATCCTAACCTTAACACTAACAATAGTCTTGGCCCTAACCCCAACCATAAACCTAACACTAACCCTAAACCTAACGTTAACCCTAACCTTAACCATAACCCTAAGTCCAACCCTAAGTGTCCATAACGCTAACCCTAACCCTAAGCCTCACCCTCACACTAACCCTTACCATAACCCTCACCCAAACTCTAATACTAACTCTGACCCTAACCCTCACCGTAAACCTAACCCTAAACCTAACCATAACCCTTACCCTCACCCTAACCTGAAACATAACCCTAACCCTCACCCTAAAACTAATCCTAACCCTAAACCTAACCCTAACCCTCTCCCTAACCATAAACTTAACCCTAACCCTCACCCTAACCCTAACCTGAACCGAACCTTAAGACTAACCCTAAACCAATCCCTAACCCTAACCCTATCCCCAAACCTAACCCAAGCCCTAAACCTATACATCACTCTAACCCTAACCCTAACCCAAACCATAACCATAAACTTAACTCTAACCTTAATATTCACACTCACCCTCACCCTCACAATTACCCTAACCATAACCCTAACTTTCACCCTCTCGCTCACCCTCAACCTAACCCTCACCCTCACCCTATCCCTAACCCTAAACCTAACCCAAACCTAATCCTAAACCTAACCATAACCCTAACCTCAACTTCAACCTAACCCTAACCCTAACCCTCACCCTAAACATAACCATCACACTAACCCTCAACTGTAACCATCACCCTAATCCTAACTCTAACCCTTACCCTAACGCTCAACAAAACCCTCACCCTAACCCAAACCCTAACCATAACCCTAACCATCACCCTTACCATCACCCTAAACCTAACCCTTACCCTAAACCTAAACCTAAACCTAACCCTCACCCTCACCCTAACCCTAACTCTAACTCTAATCCTAACACTAAATCAAACCTAAACCTAGACTTAGCCGTACCCCTATATATAACCCTAACCCTAACCCTAATCCTAACCTTAAAACTAAACCTAGGCCTACCCCTAACCATATCCATAAACCTAAACCTAATCCTAAACGTAATGCTTACACTAACGTTAACCCTAATCCTAACCCTAATGCTAAGTGTCCCTAACCCTAACCCTAATCCTAACCATGACCCTTACCCTAATCCTCACCCTAGCCATAATCCTCACCCTCATCCTCATCCTCATCCTAACCCTAACACTCACCCTCACCCTAAAACTAACCCTAACTCTAACCCTAACACTAACCCAAACCAGAACCCTAACCTAACAAGAACCATAACCCTAACCCTCCCCCTTCCCTAACCCTAACAATAAACCTCACCCTAAACCTAACCCACATCGTAACCCTCACCTTAACCCTCAGCCTAACCCTAACCCTACCCTAAGCCTACCCTATCCCTCACTCTAAAACTTAGCCTCACCCAAACCCCAATCCTAACCCTAACCCAAAACCTAACCCTAACCCTCACCTAACCCTCACCTTAACCCTCACCCTACCCCTAACTCTAACCCTAACCCTAACCTCACCTCACCCAAACCCTAAACGTAACCCTAACCCTCACTGTAAACCTAACCCTAACCCTAACCCTAACCCTCACACTAAACCTAACCCTCACCCTAACCCTCACCCTAACCCTAACCCTAAAAGTAACCTTAACACCTAATACTCACCTTAACCCTCACCCAAGCCTAACCCTAACTCTAACTCTCACCTTAACTCTATCCTCATCCTCACCATAACCGTAAACCTAACCCTCAACCTAACCCTCACCCTCATCCTCACACAAACCCTAACACTAACCCTAACTCTAAACCTAACCCTTACGCTAAACCTAACCCTAACTCTAACCCTAACCCTAACACTAAACATAAACCAAACCGTAACCCTAACCCTAACCTGCAACCTAACCTAAACCTAACCCTAACCCTAGCCCTAACCCTCACCCTACTCTCACCCTAACGCTAACGCTCACCCTAAAACTAACCATAAACCTAACACTAACACTAACACTAACCCAAACCCGAGCCCTAACCTAACCACAACCATAACCCTAACCCTCACCCCCACCCTCACATTAACCCTAACACTAAACCTCACCATAAATCTAACCCTCACCCTAACCCCCAACCTAACCCTCACTCTATCCCTCACCCTAACCCTAACCCTACCCTAACTCTAACTCTCACTCTAACCCTCAGCTTCACCCTAAACTTAATCCTAATCCTAACCCAAACCCTAACCCTAACCCTCACATGACACTCAACTTAACCCTAACCATATCCCTAACTCTAACCGTAACTCTAACCTCACCATTGCTAAACGTAACCTTTAACCTCACCGTAACCCTAACCCTCACCCTCACCCACACCCTAACCCTAACCCTAACCCTGAAACTCACCTTAACCCTAACCCTCACTGTAACCCTCACCGTAACCCAAACCCTAACCCTAATCCTAACCCTGATGCTCACCCTCACCCAAAACCTAACACTTACCCTAATCCTGAATGTAACCCTCACTCTGACCCTAAACCTAACACTAATCCTAATCCAAACCCTAAACCTTGCCCTAGCCTTAACCCTAAACAACCCTAACCCTAACCCTAATCCTAATCCTAAAACTAACCATAGTCCTAGAGTTAACCCTAACCATAAACCTTAACCTAACCCTAAACCTAAAGCCAAACCTAACCTTAACCCTAACCCTAACCATAACTCTAAGTGTCCTTAACCCTAACCAGAATTCTATCCATGACCCTAACCCTAATCCTAACCCAAACCCTAACCCAAACCCTAATCCTTACCTAACACTCACCCTCACCCAAATCCTAACACTAACCCTCCCCCTAACCATAACCCTCACCCTAACCCTCACACCAAACCTTACTATAACCCTAACATTCACCCTAACCATCAACCAAACCCTAACCCTAACCCTAACCCTAACCCTCACCCTAACCCTCAACCTCACCCTAACCCTAATCCTAACCCTAACCCAAAACCTAACCCTAACCCTCACCTAACCCTCACCTTAACCCTCACTCTAAGCCTACCCTATTTCTAACTCTAACCCTAACCCAAACCCTCATCCTCACCCTAACCGTAAACCTAAGCCTCACCCAACCCTCAGCCTCACCCTCACACTAACACTAACCCTAACCCTAACCCTAACTCTAAACCTAACCCTCACCCTAACTCTAACCCTAACCCTTGCACTAACCCTAACCCTAAACCTAAATCAAACCCTAACCCTAACCATAACCCTCACCCAAACCCGAACCCTAACCCTCACACTAACCCTTAACCTAACCCAAACCATACACCTAACCCTCACCTTCACCCAAACCGTAACGCTCACGCTAATCCTAAACCTAACCCTAACCATAAACCTAACTCTTACACTCACCCTAAACCTCACCCAAACCCTAACCATAACCATAAGCATAACCCTATCCCTAACCCTAACACTAACACCAACCCAAATCATAACCCTAACCTCACCCTCACCCTAGCCCTCACCTTCACCCTAACCCTAACCTTAACACTAATCCTCATTTTAACCCTAATCCTCACCCTAACCTTAACCTAACCATAACCCTAACCCTTACCCTAAAAATAACCCCTCAGTCCTATCCCTAACCCTAACCCTAAGGGTCCCTAAACGTAAACCTAATCCTAACCCTTAATCTAACCAAACCTAACCCAAACCCTAACCCTAACCCTAAAACTTACCCTAAACCAAACCCTAAACCAAACCCTCATCCTCACCCTAACCCTAACCCTCACGCTAACCCTTACCCTAACACTAACTCTTACCCTCACCCTAACCCTAACAGTAAACCCAACGCTCACCCTCACCTGAACCCTCATCCTCACCCAAACCATCACCTGAACCCTCACCCGAACACTCACCCTAAATCTCACTCTCACCCTAAGCCTAAACCTAACCAAAACCCTCACCCTCAAACTCACCCTAACCGTCACTCTGAACCTCACCCTAACTCTAAACCTCATCCTAACCCTCTGTCTCAGCCTAACCCTCACCTTAACACTCACCTTCACCCTAACCCTAAACCTCACCCTCACCCTGAACCTAAAACTAACCCTAACCCTAACCCATAATCTGACCCTATCCCTCACCCTTACATTAACCCTCACGCTAATCCTAACCTTAACCCTATCCTTAGTCCTAGCCATTACCCTAACCGTAACAATCCTAACCCTGAATGTAAAGCAAAGGTAACCTTAACCCTAACCATAACCATAACCCTAAGTGTCCCTAACCCTAATCCTAACCATAACCATAACCGTAATTCTAACCCCAACCCTAACCCTAACCCTTACCATAACTCTCACCCTAACCCTAACCTTCACCCTAACACTAACCCAAACACTAACCCTAACCCTCATACTAAACCTAACCCTAACCTTAAAATTAACCCTCAACCTCACCCTAACCCCAACCCTAACCCCAACCCTAAACGTAACCCTCACCTTAACCCTCACCCTAACCCTAATCCTAACCCAGACCCTAACCCTAAACCTAACCCTAACCCTCACATTAACCCTCACCCTCAGCATTACCATCACCCTCAAACTAACTCTCACCCTAACCCACACCCACACCCTAACCCTAACCATAACCCTCAACCTAAACCTAACCCAAACTTTAACTCTAACTCTAACCGTAGCCCTCACCCTAAACCTATCAAGTCTCAACCTCACCCTAACCTTCACCCTAACCCTAACCCTAACCCTATCCTCAACGCTCAAACTAACACTCAACCTAAACCTAACCATCACCCTAAACCTATCTGTAACCCTAAACCTCACCCTAACCCTAACCATAACCCTAACCCGAATATTAACCCAAATCTTAACCCTCACCCTAAACCTAAACCTCACCCTAACCCTCACACTCACCTTAAACCTAATCCTAACCCCAACCCTAACCTTAACCCTAAACCTAACCGTAACCCTAACCCTAACGCTAACCCTAACCGTCACCCTAACCCTAAACATAACCCTAAGGGTCGCTAACCCTCACGCTAACCCTATCCCTAAACTTAACTGTAACCCTAACCCTAAAACTAACCCTTACCCTAACCCTAACCCTCAACCTAAAACTAACTCTAAACCTAACCCTCGCCCTCACCCTAAAACTAACCCTCAACGTCACCCAAACCCTAACCCTAATCCTCACCCTCACCCTAAAGCTAAACATCACCCTTGTCCTCACCCTAACCCTAAGGCTAACTAATAAACCTCACCCTAAACCTAACCTTAATCTTCACCCTAACCTTCACCCTAAACCTAACCCTAACCTTCAACCTAACCCTAACCTAAACCTCACCCTAACTCTAACCCTAACCCTAACCCAAGCCCTAACAATAATGCTAACCCTAAACATAACCCACACCCTCAACATCACCCTAACCCTTACCCTCATCCTCACCCGCACCCTAAACCTAACCCTAACACTAACAGTAAAACAAAACCTAACCCTAATCCTAACCTTTATCCTCACCCTCACACTAACCCTAACCCTCAACCTCACCGTCACACTAATCCTAACCCTCAGCATAACCCTAAACCTAACCCTAACTCTAACCATAAATATAACCCCTAACTCTTAACCCTAACCATAACCCTAAGGGTCCCCAACCCTAAACCTAATCCTAACCAAACCCTAACCCTAGTTCTAGCCCCAACACTAAACATAAACCTAATCCTAATGCTAACCCAAACGCTAACCCTAAGTTAACCCTAACCCTAACCCTAACACTATTCCTAGCCACAACACTAAACATAAACCTAATCCTAATCCTAACCCTAACGCTAACCCTAAGTTACCCGTAACCCTAACCCTAACCCAAGTGTAGCTAACCCTAACCCTAACCCTATCCCTTACTCTCACTCAAACCCTCACACTAACCCCAACCCTGACCCTCCCCTAAATCTCACCTTAACCCTAACACTAATCCTTACACTAACCTTAACCCAGACCATAACCCTCACAATAACCCCATTCCTAACCTTAACCCTCACCCTAATGCTAAGTCTAACCCTAGCGCTAACCCTCAACCTAACCCTTAATGTAAACCTAACCCTAATCCTTCCTCTAACCCTCAACCTAAAACTAACCCTCAACCGTAGCCAGCACACTAATCCTAACTCTAACCCTAACCCTAACCCTCACCTAACCCAAACCCTAACCCTAACCGTAACCCTAACCCTCACACTCAAACTCACCCTTAACCTAACCCTTACCTAAACCTAAACCTAACCTTAACCCTCATTGTAACCCTAACCCTATCCTTAACACTAAATCAAACCCTAAACCTAGCCTTAGCCCTAATCTTATACCTAACCCTAACCCTAACCCAAATCCTAAACCTAAAACTAACCCTAGTTCTAGCCCTAACCCTAACCCTAAAAATAAACCTAAACCTAACCCTAACCTAACGCTAAGCCTGACCTTAACTCTAACCCTAACCTTAACCCTAAGGCTAAGTGTCCCTAACCCTAAACCTAACCCTAAACATGACACTAAACCTAACCCTCACTCTAACCCTCACTCTAAACTAACCCTCACCCTCACCCTAAAACTAACCCTATCCCTAACACTAACACTAACACTAACCCAAACCCGAACCCTAACCCTAACATTTACTCTGACCCTAAACCTCACCCTCGCCCTCAACCTCACCCTAACACTAAACCTCACCCTAAACCTAACCCTCACTCTAAACCTCAGCCTAACCCTAACACTAATCCTAACACTAACCCAAACCCTAACCCTAATCCTCACCTAGCCATCACCTTAACACTCACCCAAACCCTAACTCTAACCACAACCCTAACCTCACCCTCAGTCTAACCGTAAAGGAAACCCTAAACCTCACCGTAACCCTAACCCTAACCCTATCCCTAACCCTCACCCTAAACCTAATTCTAATCCTAACCCTAACCCTAACCCTAAAACTAACTTTAACCCTAAACCTCACTATAACTCTCTCTAAACCAATCCCTAAATCTAACAGTAAAACTAACCCTCAACCTCACCCTCACCCTAAACCTAAGCCTTACCCTAACCCTAAACCTACCCCTCACCCTCACCCTAAACCTTACCCTAACCCAAAGACTAATCCAAACCCTAATCCTAGCCATAGCCCTAACCTTATACCTAACCCTAACACTAATCCTAATCATAATCCTAAATCTGACCATAGTCCTAGAGCTAACCCTAACCATAAACCTAAACCTAACGCTAAACCTAATGCTAACCCTAACCTTTACCCTAACAATAACCATAACGCTCAGTGTCCTTAACCCTAACCCTAACCGTATCCATGACCCTAACCCTAACCCTCACCCTAAACACCACGGTAACCTAACACTAACCCTAACCCTCAACCTCACCATAACCCTAACCCTAACACTCACACTCACCCTAACGCAAACCCTAACCCTAACCCTAACCCTAACACTAACCCAAACCTGAAACATAAACCGAACCCTAACCATAACCCTAACCCTCATCATCACCCAAACCCTAATCCTAAAAATAATCCTCACCCTAAACATAAACCTCAGCATAAGCCTCACCCTAAACCTAACCCTAAACCTATCCCTCACCCTAACACAAACCCTAACCCTAACCCTAACTCTCACCCTAACCATCAGCCTCACCCTAACCCTAATCCTAACCCTAACACAAACCCTAACCCTTACCCTCACCTAACCTTCACCTTAACCCTCACCCTAAGCCCAACCCTAACTCTAACTCTAACCATAACCCTAACCCTCATCCTCATACTCACCGTAACCCTAATCCTCACCTTAACACTCACCCTCATCCTCACCCTAAGACTAAACCTAAAACTGAACCTAACCCTAAGACTAACGCTAACCCTAACCCTAATCCAAACCCTAAACCTAGCCTTAGACCTAACCCTATACATAATCCTAACCATAACCCTAATCCTAAACCTAAAACTAACCCTAGTCCTAGCCCTAAACCTAACCATAAACCTAAACCTAATGCTAACCGTAACCTTAACCTTAACCATAACCATAACACTAAGTGTCCTGAAACCTTACCCAAACCCTATATATGACCCTAACGCTAACCCTCACCCTAACCCTCACCTTAAACCTAACCTTAAACCTAACCCTCAACCTAACCCTAACCCGAAATCTCACCCTAACCCTGAGCCTCACCCTAACCCTAACACTCACCCTCACCCTAACACTAACCCTAAACCTAATCCTATCCCAAAACCTAACCCTTACACTAACCATAACCCTAACCCTCACATTTACCCTAATCCAAACCCAAAACCTAACTCTCACCGTAACACTAACCCTAACACTAATGCTCATCCTAAACCTAAACCTAACCCTAACCCTCACCCTAATGCTAACCCTAACTCTCACCCTAAACCTAACATTAACCCTCACGCTAACCCTAACCATGACCCTAAAACCCTAAACCTAACCCTCACCCTAACCCTTACTCTCAACATAACCATAACCATAAACCTCACCATAACCCTCACCCTCACCCTAATCCTAACCCTAACCCTAACCCTCACCCTCACCCTAAACCTCACCCTCATCCTATCCCTCACCCTCACTCTCACCCTCACCCTAACCCTAACCCTCACTCTCACCCTAACCCTAACCCTAAACCTAACCCTCACCCTAAATCTAACCGTAACCCTAAACCTAACGCTAACCCATACCTTAACCCTAAACCTAACCCTCACCCTCACCGACACCCTCACTGTAATCTAACACTAACTCTCACCCAAACTCTTATCCAAACTCTAACCTTAACCTTAACCCTAACCCTAACCCTCACCCTCACCCTAACCCTAACACTAACCATAACCCAAACCCTAAACCTCACCCTCATCCTGACCCTAACCATGACCCTTCCCCTTATCCTCACTCTACCCCCAACCCTAACCACAACCCAAACCCTAACCCTAACACTAAACCTAACCCTATCCCTAACTCTAACGCTAACCCTAACCCTCACCCTAACTCTCACCCTAACCCTCACTCTAACCCTAACCCTTATCCTAAACCTACCCCTAAACCTAACCCTCACACTCACCCTAACCCTCATTGTAACCCTAAGCCTAACCCTAACCCTAATCCTCACCCTCACCCTCACCCTAACGCTAACCCTAACCCTAGCCCAAACCGTAACACTAACACTAAACCTAGCCCTAACAATAACCCTAACCCTAACCGAACCCAAACACTAACCCTAATCCTAAACCGAACACTAACCCTCACCCTAACCCTAAACCTAACCCTCACCCTCACCCTAAACGTAACCCTAACCCTAACACTAACCCTGACCCTAACCCTCACCCTCACACTAACCCGCACCCACACCCTCACGGTAACCCTAAACGTCACCCTCACCCTAACCCTAACGCTAACCCTAACCCAAACCCTAACCCTCACCCTCACACTAACCCGCACCCTCACCCACAACCTACCGTAACCCTAACCATCACTCTCACCCTCACCCTAACCCTAACCCTAAAGCTAACCCTAACCCTAACCCTCAACCTCACCCTCAACCTCACCTAACCCTAACCCAAACCCTAACCCTCACACTCACCCTAAACATCACTCTACCACTAATCCTAACCCTCACTCTCACCCTAACCCTAAAACTAATCCTAAACCTAACCTTCAACCTAACCCTCACCCTCACCCTAACCCTAACCCTAACCCTATCTCTCACCCTAAACCTAAACATAAAGCTAACCCTATCCCTAATCTTAACCCCAAATGTAAGGGTCCCTAAACCTAACCCTAACCCTTAACCCAAACCCTAATCCTAACCCTAAACCTAACCCTAACACTAAACCTAAAGATAACCCTTAACTCCTAACACTAAGTGTCCCTAACCCTGACACTAATCCTAACCCTAACTCTAACACTAGTCCTAGACCTAACCATAACCATAAATCTAAACCTAACCTTAAACCTAATGCTAACAATAACCTTAACCCTAACACTAACCCTAACCCTAAGGTCCCTAAACCTTACCCTAACCATAAGCCTAAATCTAACCCTAACCCTCACCCGAACCCTAACCCTAAGGCTAACCCTAATCCCCACCCAAACCCTAACCCTAACACTAAACATAACCCTAACCGTAACCGTAACCGTAACCCTAACCCTCACCCTAACTCTAAACCTAACCATAACCCTCTCCCTCACCCTAATCCTAACCCTCACCATAACCCTAACCATAAACCTCACCATAACCCTCATCCTCACCCTAAACCTCACCGTCATCCTAACCCTCAACGTGACCCTTGCCCTCATGCTCACTCTACCCCTAATCCTAACCATAACCAAAACCCTAACCCTAAAACTAAATCTAACCCTACCCCTACCCCTAACCCTAACCCTCACCCTAACCCTTACTCTAACCCTAAGTCTCACCCTAATCCTAAATCTAAACATAAACCTCACCCTCACCCTCACCCTAATCCTACCCTAAACCTAACCTTCACCCTAACCCTAATCCTCACCCTAACTCACACCCTCACCCTCATCCTCACACTAACCCTCACCCACAGCCTCACCGTAACCCTAACGTTACCCTCACCCTCACCCACAACCTAACCCTAACGCTAACCCAAACCCAAACTCTAAACCTAACCCTAAACTTAACCCTAACCCTAACCCAAACCCTAAACCTAACCCTAACCCTAACCCTCACCCTCATCCTCACCCTCACCTAACCCTAACCCAAACCTTAACCCTAACATTAAAGCTAACCTTAACCCTAAACCTAACCCTAACCCTATTCCAAACCCTAACCCTAACATTAAAGCTAACCCTAACCCTAACCCTCACCCTCACCCTAAACCTAATCCTAACACTCACCCTCACCCTAACCCTCAGCCTAAGCCTAACCTTAACCCTAATCCTAAAACTAACCCTAACATGAACCCTCACCATAATCTTCACCCTAACCCTCACCCTAATCCTAACCCTATCCCAAACTCTAAACCTCACACTCATCCTCACCCTAAATTTAACCCTAACCTTAAGCCTAACCCTAACCCTAAACAAAACCCTAACCCTCACCCTAACCCTAACCCTAACCCTAAACCTAAACCAAACCCTCACCCTCACCCTAACTCTAACCCTAAGTCTAACCCAAACCCTAAACCTAGAGCAAGCCCTAACCCTAAACATAACCCTAACACCAACCCAAATCCTAACCCTACCCGTAATGGTCAGTAAACCTAACCCTAACCCTTAATCCAAACCCTAAACCTAATCCTAACCCTAACCCCCACCATAACCCTAACCGTCACTCTCACTCTCACCCTAACACTAACCCTAACCCTAACCCTAACTGTAACACTCACCCTAACTATAACCCTAATCCTAACCCTAACTCTCACCCTCATCCTAACCCTAACCCTAAGCCTAACCCAAACTGTAAACCTAGCCCTAGCCCTAACCTGAAACATAACCCTAACCCCAACTCTAATCCTAATCCTGTCCGTAATGGTCAGTCAACCTAATCCTAACCCTTAACCCAAACCCTAACCCTAATCCTAACCCTAACACTAATCCCACCCTAACCCTAAACATCACCCTTACCCTCACCCTAACCATAACCCTAACCCTAACGGTAAACCTAACCATAACACTCACCGTAACTATAACCCTAATCCTAACCCTAAACTTAACCCTACCCTAACCCTCATCTTAACAATCACCCTCACCCTCACCCTCAGCATAACACTAACCATAAACCTAACGCTAACCCTCACCCTAACCATAACCCTAAACCTCACCCTAACCCTCAATCTCCACCTCACCCTAACCCTAACCCTAACACTAACCCTGAACCTCACCTTATCCCTCACCCTCACCCTCACCCAAACCATCACCATAAGCCTAACCCTAAACCTAATCCTAAAACTAACCCTAATACTAACCCTCCACATAATCCTCACCCTCACCCTCACCCTCACCCTAACCCTACCCCTAAACCTAATGTTAACCCTAAGCCTATCCTAAACCCTAAATCTAGCCCTAGCCCTAACCCTAAGCATAACACTAACACCAACCGTAATCCTTTCCCCAACCGTAAGGGTCCCTAAACCTAACCCTAACCATTAACCCAAAACCTAACAAGAACCATAACCCTCACTGAAACATCACTCTCAACATAACCCTAACCCTAACCCTAACCCTCACCCTAACTCTAACCCTAAACGCCACCGTAAACCTAACCCTAAACTTCACCCTAGCCATAACTCGAACCCTCACCCTAACCTCATTGTCAACCTCACCATAACCCTAACCCTAACCCTAACCCTAACCTTAACCCAAACCCTAACCCTAACCCTCACCAAAACCCTAACCTCACCATAACCTTAACCCTAATCCTCACCCTAACTCTCACCCTCACCCGAATACTAACTCTAACCCTAACCGTCACCTTACCCCTCACCCTCACCCTATGCCTCACAGTCACGCTCACCCTAAACCTCACCCTCACCATCACCCTAACCCTAACTCTAACCCTAATCCTCACCATAACCCTCACTCAACCTAACCTCACCCTAATCCTAACACTAACCATAAACCTCAAACTCACCCTAACCCTAAATTTAACACTAACCATAATCGTAACCCTTATGCTAACCCTAACACTAAACCTAATCCTAACCCTCACCCTAACCCTCACCCTCAACTTAAAGAAATCTAACCCTAACCCTAATCCTAACCCAAACTCTAACCCGAACCATAACCCTAACCCTAAACCTAAACCTAACCCTAAACTTCACCCAAACCCTTACCCTAAACCTAACCCAAACCTAAACCTAACCCTAACATTAACACTAACCCTAACCCTAATTCTAATACCAACCCTAACCCTAACCCTATCCCGAAGCCTCACCCAAACCCTAACCCTAACCCTAATCCTTACACTAACCCTAACTCTAACCCTAAACCGCGACCTCATCCTCACCCTAACCCTAACACTAACCATAAACCTAATCCTCACCTTCAACCTCATCCTAACCCTAACTGTCACCCTTTCCCTCAATCTCACCCTAACCCTAACCCTAGACTAAACCCTAACCCTAAGCCTAAACCCAACCCTAATTCTAATACAAACCCTATCCCTAACCCTAACCCTATCCATCACCATAAACCTTACACTAACCCTAACCCTAACCATAACTTTAACCCAACCCCTAATGCTCACCCTAAACCTAACCTTAACCCTCACCCTAATCCTAACACTAACCCTCACCCTAACCCTCAAACTCACCCCAAACCTAACCGTAATCCTTACCCTAACACTCACTCTAAACCTAGCCCTCAACCTAATCTTAAGCCTAAACTTAAATCTCACCCTCACCCTAACTGTAACACTAACCCTAACCCTCACTCTAACCCTCAACCTAACCCTAAACCTAATCCTAATACTAACCCTAAACCTAACCCTCACCCTAACCCTCACCCTAACCCTAACCTTTACCCTAATACTCTAACTCTAAACCTCACCCTAATCTTAACCCTAACCTTAAAACTCACCCTAACCCTAACTCTCTCCCTAACCCTAAACCTAACCCAAACCTTAACCCTAACCCCAACCCTAACCCAAAGCCCTAACCTAGACCTAGCCCTAACCCTAAACATAACCCATACCCTAACCCTAAACCTAACCCTAACATTAAAGGTCCCTAAAATTAATCCTAATTGTTAATCCACACCCTAACCCTAACCATAAACCTAACCTTAACTATAACCCTAAACATAAACCCTAACTCCTAAATCATACCCTAATCCTAACCCTAAAAATAACTCCCACCCTAACCCTCAACCTAACCCTAACCCTAACCCTCACCCTCACCCTCACCCTCAACCTCACTCTAACCTTAAACTTAACCCTAAACCTAACCCTTAACCTAAACCTCACCCTCACCCTAAACCTCACCCTAAGTATGACCCTAACCATAACCCTAACCTAAACCCTAACCCTAAAACTAACATTCACCCTAACCCTCACCCTAACCCTAAACCTAACCCTAACTCTTACCTAACCCTTACCCTAACTCTCTCCCTCAACCTCACACTAACCCTAACACTAACACTAACCCTAACCCTAATTCTCACCCTAACACTCACCCTCACCCTCACCCTAATCTAACCCTAACCCTAACCCTCACCCTAAACTTCTCCCTCACCCTAAGCCTCACCCTCACCCTAACTCTCACCCTAACCCTCACTAAAACCCTCACCCCAACCCAAACCTCACCCTCACCCTAACCCTAAATCTAAACCTCATCCTAACCCTAAACCTCACCCTATACTTTACCCTAAAACTAACCCTAACCCTAAACCTAAACCTAACCCTCACCCTAACCCTCATCCTCACTGTCACTCTAATCCTAAACCTAACCCTAACTCTAATTCTTATACAAACCCTCTCCCTAACCAGAACCCTGAAAATCACGCAAACCTGAACGCTAAACCAAAACTTTACCCTAACCCTAATCCTCACCCAAACCCTAACCCTAACCTCAATCCTAACCCTAACCCTAACCCTAACCCAAACCATAAACCTAACCCTAATCTTAACCATAACCCTAACAATAATTCTAATACAAACCATAACCTAACCTTAATCCGAAGCCTCACCTAAACCCTAACCCTAACCCTTACACTAACCCTAACCCTAACCCTAACCCTAAACCTAACCCTAACCTTAACCCTAACCCTAACCCTATCCTAAACCCTAACCCTAACCGTCACCCTTTCCCTCACCCTCACCCTCACCCTAACCCTAACCCTAACCCTAATTCTAATGCAAACCCTATCCCTAACCCTAACCCTCACCCTAACCCAAACCTCACCCTCACCCTAACCCTAACCCTAAATGTAACACTCACCCTAACCCTAACCCTCACCCTAAACCTTACACTAACCCTAACCATGACCCTAAACCTAACCCTCACCCTAACCTTCAACGTCACCCTCACCCTAATCCTTATCCTAACCCTAACCCTAATTCTAATCCAAACCCTATCCCTAACCCTAACCCTAACCTCACCCAAAACCTAACCCTGACCATAACCCTTTCCCTAACCCTAACCCTCACCTAAACCCTGACCCTCACCTAAACCGTAACCCTAACCCAAAACCTAACCCTAACCCTCACCTAAACCCTACCCCTAACCCTAACAATAAACATAAGCCTAACCCTAAACTTAACCCTAAACCTAACCCTCACCCTAACCCTCACTCTAACCCTAATCCTCACCCTAACCCTAACTCTAACCCTAACCCTCACACTCACCCTAATATCACTCTAACCTTAACCCTAACCCTAAACCTCACCCTCACCCTCACACTCACTCTAACCCTAACCCTAACCCTCACTCTCACCCTAACCCTAACCCTAAACCTAAACCTAAACCTAAAGTTCACCCTAACCCTCACCCTCACCCTCACCCTCACCCTAACCCTAACATTTAACCTAAGGGTCCCTAAACCTAACCCTGACACTTAAACCAAACCCTCACCCTAAAATTAACCCTAACCCTAACCCTAATCTAACCCTCACTGTAACCCTAACCCTTACCCTCACCATCACCCTAAGCCTACCCCTAACCCTAACTGTAACTCTTACCCAAAGCCTCACCCTCACCATAACCCTCATCCTAATCCTAATCCTAACCCTAAACCTCACCCTAACCATCACCCTAACCCTCATCCTTACCCTAACCCTCACTGTAAACTAAACCTAACCCTCACCCTAAACATAAACCTAACACTCATCCTAACTCTCACCCTCAACCTAAAGCTATCCCTAACCCTAAACCTAATCCAAACCTTAACCCTCACCGTAACCCTTACCCTCACCCTAACCCTAACCACAACCCTAACCCTAAACCTAACCCTCACCCTTACCCTCACCCCAAATCTAACCCTACCCTCACCCTCACCCTAAGCCCACCCGAAGCTTAACACTAACCCTAATTCTAAAACATACCCTAACACTAACCCTCACCATAACCCTACCCGGACCCTCACCGTATCCCTAACCCTAACCCTAAACCTCACACTCACCTTCACCCTAAATCTAAACAGAACCCTAAACCTAACCCTCACCCTCACCCTCACCTTAACCTAACCCTAACCCTAAACCTAACAATAAACCAAATCCTAACCCTCACCTTACCCCTAAGCCTAATGCTAACCTTAACCCTCATCCTAACCCTCATCCTCACCCTAACCCTAACCCTAACCCAAACCCTAAACCTAACCCTAACCTTAACCGTAATTCTAATACAAAACCTATCCCTAACCCTAACCCTAAGCCTCACCCAAACCCTAACCCTAACCATAAACTTTAACCTAACCCTAACCCTAACCTAACCCACACCCTCACCCTCACCCTAACCCTAATACTAATCATAACCCTAACCCTCACCCTCACCCTCATCCTAACCCTAACCGTCACCCTTTCCCTCACCCTCGCCCTAACCCTAACCCTAGCCCTGACCCAAACCTTAAAACTAACACTAAACATAACCCTAATCCTAACCCTAACCCTTACCCTAACCCAAACCCGTAACCCTAACCCCAAACCAAACCTTAACCCTTACACTAAATATAACCCTAACCCTAACCCAATCCCTAACCAAAACCCTAAACCTAGCCCTAGCCATAACCTAAACATGACCGTAACCCTAACTCTAATACCAGCCCTAACCATAAGGCTCCATAACCTAACCCTCACACTTAATAAAAATCCTAAATCTGAGTATAATCCTACCATAACCCTAAACCTAAATATAACCCCTAATTCCTAACCCAAACCCTAACCCTAAGGGGCCCTAAACCTAACCCTAATCCAAACCATAACTCTAACCTTGTCCTAGCCCTAATCCTAACCATAAATCTAACCGTAACCCTAAACCTAACGCTAACACTAACCTTAACCCTAACCTTAACCCTAACCCTAATGGTCCCTAAACCTAACCCTAACCCCAAAACTATACCTAAACCTAACCCTCACCTTAAACCTAACACTAACCCTAACTCTAACCCTCATCCTAACCCTCACCGTAACCATAACCCTAATCCTCGCCATAACCCTCACCCTCACGCTAATCCTAACCCTAACTCTAACCCGTAGTCCTCACCTCACCCTAACCCTCAACATAACCCTCACCCTCACCCTCACACTAACCCTAATCCTAACCCTCAACCTAACCCTCCCTCTAACCCTAACCCTAACCCTAATCCTAACCCTAACTCTAAACCTCAATCTCACACAAACCGTAACCCTAACGCTCACCCTATCCCTCACTCTAACCCTAACCCTAAACCTAAACATCACCATAATCTCACTGCAACCCTAACCCTAAAACTTACCCTTACCCTAACAGTAACCCTAATCCACACCATAACCTTCACGCAAACCCGAAACCTAACCCTAACCCAAACTCTAAACCTAACCCTAACCCTAACACTAACCTCACCCTAACCCTCACTCTAAGCCTAACCCTTACCCTAACCCTAACTCTAAACCTCACACTCACCCTAACCCTCACTCTAACCCTAAACCTAACCCTAACCCTAATCCTAACCCTCACCCTCACCCTAACCCTCACTCTCACCCTAACCCTAAACCTAATCATAAACCTAACCTTCACGATAACCCTCACCCTCACCCACACCCTGACCCTCATCGTCACCCTCACCCTCACCCTAAACCTTACCCGAACCCTAGCCCAAACCCTACCCTAACACTAAAACTAACCCTAATCCTAACCCTAACCCCAAACCAATCCCAAACATTAACCCTCACCATAAAACTAACACTAACCCTCACCCTAACCCTAAACGTAACCCTCACCCTAACCCTCACCCTCACCCTAACCCTAACCCTCACCCTAACACTCACTCTAACCGTAACGCTCACCCTAATCCTAACCCTAATCCTAAACCTCAACCTCACCCTAACCCTAACCTAAAACTAACCCTCACCCTCACCCTAACCCTCACCCTAACCCTCACCCTCACCCTAACACTCACACTAACCCTCACCGTAACCCTAACCGTCACCCTCACCCTCACCCTAACCCTAAAGCTAACCCTAACCCAAACCCTAACCCTAACCCTAACCCTGAACCTAACCCTAACCATAACCCTAACCCAACCACTAAACCAAACCCTAACCCTAACCATCACCTAACCCTAACCCAAACCCTAACCCTAACTCTAAAGCTACCCTAACCCAAATCCTAACAATAACCCTAACCCTCACACTAACCCTCACTCTAAACCTAACCCTCACTCTAACCCTAACCCTAACCTTAACCATAACCCTCACCCTCACACTCACTCTCCCCCTCCCCCTCACCCTAACCCTCACTCTCATCCTAACCCTAACCCTAATCCTAAACCTAATCTTCAACCTAACCCTCACCATAACCCTCACCCTCACCCTAACCCTAACCATAACCGCAAGGGTCCCTAAACCTAACCATGACACTTACCACAAACCCTAACCCGAACCCTAACCCTAACCCTAACCCTCATCCTAACCCTAACCCTCATCCTAACCCTAACCATCACCCTCATCCTCCCCATAATACTAATCCTAACACTAACACTAACACTAACCCTAAACCTAAACCTCAAAATAAGCATCACATTAACCCTCACCCTTACCCTAACCCTAAACCTAAACCTCAAACTAACCATCACCCTAACCCTCATCCTTGCTCTAACTCTAAACCTCACCGTAACACTAACCCTAACCCTCACCTTCACCCTAATCCTAACCCTACCCCAAACCCTAAACCTCACACTCAACCTCACCCTAAATCTAAGCCAAACCCTAACCCTAACCCTAACTTAACCCTCACCGTAACCCTAATCCTAACCATAACCCAAACCCTAACCCTAAACCTAACCCTAACCCCTATCCTAACCCTAACCGTCATCCTCACCCTGACCCTAACCCTAACCCTAACCTTAACCCTCACCGTAACCCTAATCCTAACCATACACCAAACCCTAACCCTAACCCTAACCCTAACCCCCATCCTAACCCTAACCGTCATCCTCACCCTGACCCTAACCTATCCCTAACCTTAACCCTAACCCTAATCCTAAACATAACCCTCACCCGAACCCTCAACCTAAACTTAACCCTAATCCTAACCCTAACCCTCACCCTAACCCTCACTCTAACCATAACCGTAACCCTCACCATAAACCTAACCCTAACCCACACCCTAAACATAAGCCTAAACCTCACCCTAACCCTCACCCTCCACCTCAACCTAAACCTAACCCTAACACTAACACTAACCCTCACCCTCACCCTCACCCTAACCCTAACCCTCACCATAAGCCTCACCCTAACCCTAACCCTATCCCTAACCCTAACAATTAACCCAAACCCTAAGTCGAACCATAATCCTCACCGAACTCTAACCTCACCATAACTCTAATCCTACCCCTCACCGAAACCCTAACCCTAACCCTAACCCTGACAGTTAACCCAAACCCTAACCCTAATCCTAACCCTAACCCTCACTCTCACCCTCACCCTAACCCTAATCCAAACCCTAACCATAATTCTCACCCGAAACCTCACCCTCAACATAACCCTAATCCTAACACTAACCCTACCCCTAACCCTAAACCTCACCCTAGCCATCAACCTAACCCTTAACCTTACCCTAACCCTAACCCTCACCTTAAGCTAAACCCTAACCCTCACCCTAACCATAAGCCTAACAATCACCCTAACCCTCACCCTCAACCTAACCCTAATACTAACCCTAACCCTAAACCTAAGCCAAACCCTAATTGTCACCCTAACCCTAACCCTCACCCTAACATAGACCCTAATAGTAACCCTCACCCTAACTCTAACTCTAACCCTCTACCTCACCTTAAACTTAATCCTAAGCCTAACCCTAACCCTAATCCTAAAACTAACCCTAACACTAACTCTCACCATAACCCTCAAGCGCACCCTCACCTTCACCCTAACCCTAAGGCTAACCCTAACTGTAACCCACACTTGAACCTTCACCCTCACCGTAACCCTAATTCTAACCCTAATCCTAAACCTAAACCTAACTCTCATCCTAACCCTCACCCTAAACCTCACCCTAACCATAAACCATACCCAAACGTAAACCTAACTCTAACCCTCACCCTAACCATAACCCTAAACCTCACCGTAAACCTAACTCTCACCCACACCCTAACCATAACCCTAACACTCACCCTAACCCTCACCCTCAACCTCATCCTAACCCTTATCCTAATGCTAACCCTCAACCAAAACCTAACCTTCACCCTAACCCTAACACTCACCCACACACTAACCATAACCCTAACTGTAACCCTAACCCTAACCGTAACCCTCAAACTCACCCTAACCCTAAACCTAACCCTCACCCTCAACCTCACGCTAAGCCTAACCCTAACCCTAACCCTAACCCTAAGACTAATCCTAACACTAACCCTCACCATAACCCTCAGCCTCACCATCACCCTAACCTTAACCCTAACCCTAAACCTCACACTCACCCTCAAGCCAAATCTAAACCGAACCCTAACACTAACCCTAAACATCACCCTCACCGTAACCTTAACCCTCACGCTAAACCTAACACTAACATTAAACCTAAACCTAACCTTCACCCTCACCCTAACCCTAAGCCTAAGCCTAACCAAACCCTAAACTTAGCCCTAGCCCTAATCCTAAACATCACCCTAACCCCAACCTTCATCCTAACCCTATCGGTAATGGTCAGAAAAATAACCCTAACCCTCAACCCAAACCCTAACCCTAACCCTAAACTTCACTTTCACCCTAACCATCACCCTCACCCTCACCCTAACCCTAACCTTGACTGTAACCGTAACCCTCACCTGAATCCTCACCCTCACCAAAAACCTAATTCTAATCCTAACCCTCACCCTCACCCTCAGTCTAACTCTCACCATTACTTTAAGAGTTACTCTAACCATAACCCTCACCCTAACCATAATCCTAACCCTCACTCTAACCCTCACCCTCCATCTCACCCCAACCCCAACCCTAACCTTCCAACTCACCCCAACCCTAACCCTAACCCTAACCCAAACTATAACCCCCACACTAAACCTAACCCTCACCTTAACCCTAACCCTTACCCTCACCATCACCCTAGTCCTCACCCTCATCCTAAGTCTCACCCTCACCATCACCCTAACCCTTACTCTCACCCTCACTCTAACCATAACGCTAATCCTAAACCTAACCTTAACCCTATCCCTAACCCTAACATTCACCCAAAACCTAAACCTAACCCTAACCCTTACCCTAACCCTAACCCTCACCCAAACCCTAACCCTAACCATAACCATAACAATACCCCTAACCCTCACCATAACCCTAACCGTAACCCTAGCTCAAACCCTAAACCTAACCCTAACCCTAAACCTAACCCTAATTCTAATCCAAACCCTAACCCTCACCAAAAACCTAACCCTAACCCTAACCCTTACCCTAACCCTAACCCTAACCCGCACCCGCACCCTCACCCTCACCCTAACCGTAACACTAATCATAACTCTAACCCTCACCCTCACCCTCATCCTAACCCTAACCGTCACCCTTTCCCTCACCCTCACCTAAGCCTAACCCTATACCTAATGCAAACCTTAACCCTAAATCTAAACCTAACCCTAACCCTAATCCTAAACCAAACCATAACCTTAACTTTAACCCTAACCCCAACCCAAACCTTAACCCTAACAATAAACATAACCCTAATCCTAACCCTAACCCAAACTCTAAACCTAGCCCTAGTCATAATTTAAACATTACCCTAACCCTAACTCTAATACTAGCCCTAAACATAAGGCTCCCTAAACCTAACCCTAACTCTTAACCCAAACTCTAACCCTAAGTATAAACCTAAGCCTAACCCTAAACCTAACAATAAACCCTAACTCCTAACCCAAAACCTAACCCTAACCCTAAGGGTCCCTAAACCTAACCCTAATCATAACCGTAACTCTAACCTTAGTCCTAGCCCTAAATCTGACCATAAATCTATCCCTAACCCTAAACCTAACGCTAACAATAACCTTAACTTGAACCCTAACTCTAACCCTAAGGGTCCCTAAACCTAACCCTATCCCTAACTCTAAACCTAAATCTAACCCTCAACCTAAACCTAACACTAACCAAACCCTAATCCTCATTGTAACCCTCACCTAACCATAACCCTAATCCTCACCATAACCCTCACCCTCACCCTAATCCTAATCCTAACCTTAACTCAAACCCTAATCTTCACCTTCACCCTAATCCTCACCCACACCCTCACCCTACCCCTCATTCTCACCCTAACACTAACCCTAACCCTCACACTAAACCTAAACTTCACCCTCACCATAACCCTCACCCTCACCCTACCCCTAAACCTAACCCTAACCATCAACCTAACCCTCCCTCTAACCCTAACCGTAACCCTAACCCTAATCCTTACACTAACTCTAAACCTAACCTCACCCTAACCCTAACGCTAATGCTCACCCTAACCCTTACCCTAACCCAAACACCAACCCTAACCCTAACCCTAGCACTTACCTTAACCTTAACAGTAACCCCAATCCTCACCCAAACCCTCACTCTAAGCCTAACCCTTATCCTAACCCTACCCCTAACCCTCACACTCACCCTAACCCTCACTCTAAACCTACAACTAACCCTAAACCTAACCGTAAACCTCAACCTCACTCTAACCCTACCCTAAACCTAACCCTCACCCTAACCCTAACCCTCACTCTGACCCTCACACTCATCCTCACATCTCACACTAACACTCACCCACACCCTCACCGTAACCCTAAACATCACCCTCACCCTCACCCTAAACCTAACGCTAACCCTAACCCAAACCCTAACCCTAACCCTAACATCAAACCTAACCCTAAACATAACCTTAACTCAAAACCTAAACCTAACCCTAGCCCTAACCCTCACCCTCACCCTCACGTAACCCTAACCCAAACACTAACACTAACACTAAAGCTAAACCTCACCCTAAACCTAACCCTAAACCTAACCCTCACTCTTACCCTAACCCTCACCCTAAACCTAACCCTAACCCTCACACTCACCCTAACCCTCACCCTAAACCTAACCCTAACCCTAACCCTAACCCTCACCCTCATACTCACTCTCACCCTCACCCTCACCCTATCCCTCACTCTCACACTAACCCTAACCCTAATCCTAAACCTAACCCTCACCCTCAACCTCACCCTCACCATCACCCTAACCCTAACCATGACCCTAAGGGTCCCTAAACCTGACCATGACACTTAACACAAACCCTAACCCTAACCCTCACCCTATCCATAACCCTAACCCTCACTCTTACCCTAATCGTCACCTTCACCCTCACCCTAACCCTAAATCTCATTCTAATTGTAACTCTCACCTGAACCCTCACCCTCACCATAACCCTAATCCTAATGCTAACCCTAACCCTAAACATAAACCTCACCCTAACCATCACTCTACCCCTCACCCTTACCCTAACCCTAACCATAACCCTAACCCTCACCCTAAACCTCATCCTCATCCTGACCCTAACCTTAACCGTAACCCTAAACCTAAACCTAACCCTCACCCTAACCCTAAGCTTAATCCTCACCCTCACCCTAACCGTAAGCTTAACCGTAACCCTAACCCTAAACCTAACCGTCACCCTAACCCTAAGCTTAATCCTCACCCTCACCCTAACCCTCACCGTAAGCCTAACCCTAACCCTAATCCTAAAACTAAGCCTAATATGAACCCTTACCATAACCCTCACACTCACACTCACCCTAATCCTAACCCTACCCAAACCCTAAACCTCACACTCACCCTCTCCCTAAATCTCACCCAAACCCTAACCCTAACCCTAACCCTCACACTCACTGTAACCCTAACCCTAAACGTAAACCTAACCCTAAACCAAATCCAAACCCTCACCCTCACCCTAACCCTAACCCTAAATCTAACCGTAACCCTCACCCTCACCCTCACCCTAACCCTAACCATAAGACTAACCCAAACCCTAAACCAAGCCCTAGACATAACCCTAAACATAACGCTAACCCCACCTCTAATGATAACGTTATCCATAATGGTCAGTAAACCTAAGCTTAACCCTTAACCCAAAACATAACCCTAACTCTAACCCTAACCCTAACCCCCACCCTAACCCTAACCGTCACCCTCACGCTCACCCTAACCTTAACCCTAACCCGAACCCTAACAGTAATCCTCACCCAAACCCTCACCCTCACCCTCACCATGACCCTAATCCTAATCCTAACCCTAACACTAACACTAACCCTCATCCTAACCCTCACTCTAACCCTCACCGTAACCATAACCATAACACTCACCGTAAACCTAACGCTAACCCTCACCCTAATCATAACCCTAAACCTCATCCTAACCCTCACCCTCAAACTCACTCTCACCCTAACCCTAACATTAACCCTAACCGTCACCCTAACCGTCACCCTCAACCTCACCCTCCCCCCAACCCTCACCCTAAGACTATCAGCAACCGTAATCCTAAAACTAACCCAAACACTAAACCTCACCATAATCCTTACCCTCACCCTCACCCTAACCCTAACCCTACCCCTAAACCTAACCCTAACCCTAACCCTAAGCCTATCCCAAAGCTTAAATCTAGCCCTAGCCCTAACCATAAACATAACCCTAACACCAACACTAATCCTATCCCTAATCGTGAGGGTCCCTAAACCTAACCCTAAACATTAACCCAAACCCTCACCCTCACCATAACCCTAATCCTAACCCTCACCCTAAACCTAACCCTAATCCTCACCCTAACCTCATCGTCAACCTAACCCTAACCCTAACCCTAACCTAAACCAAACCCTAACCCTCACCCTAACCCCAACTCTCACCCTAACCCTAACCCTAATCCTCACCTGAACCTTCACACTCACCCTCACCCGAATACTAATCCTAACTCTCACCTAAACCCTCACCCTCACCCTATGCCTCAACCTCACCCTCACCCTCACCCTCACCATAAACATCACCCTCCCCATCAACCTAAACCTAACTCTAACCCTAACCCTCACCCTAACTCTCACTCTAACCCTAACCCTCACCTTAATCCTAACCCTAACCCTAAACCTCAAACTATCCCTAACCATAAACCTAACCCTAACTTTTACCCTAACCCTAAACCTAAACCTAACCCTAACCATCACTATAACCCTCACCCTCACCCTCAACCTAAAACAAACCTAACTCTAACCCTAATCCTAACCCTAACCCTAACCCTGACTCAAACTCTAACCCTCACCCAAACCCTAACCCTAACCCTAACCCAACCCTAATCCTTACAGTAAACCAAACCCTAATGCCAACCCTAACACTAACACTTACCCTAACCCTCACTCTAACCCTAACCCTAACGCTAACCCTAACCCTCACACTCAACCTAACCCTCACTTTAACCCTAAACCTAATCCTAACCCTAACCCTCACCCTCACACTAACTCTCACCTTCACTCTCACCCTAACCCTCACTCTCACCCTAACCCTAACCCTAATCCTAAACCTAAACTTCACCCTAACCCTCACCCTCACCGTAATCCTAACCCTAACCTTAACCCTAAGGTTCCCTAAAACTAACACTGACACTTAACCCAAACCCTAACCATAACCCTAACCCTAACCATCACTCTAAGACTAACCCTCAACCTCACTCTAACCCTAACCCTAACAATAACTCTCACCGGAAACCTCACCCTCACCATAACCCTAATCCTTACCTTAACCCTAATGCTAAACCTAACCCTAAACCTCACTCTAACCATCACCCTAACCCTCAACCTTATCCTAACCCTAACCCTCACCATAACACAAACACTAACCTTCACCCTAACCATTACCCTAACACTTACCCTAACCCTCACCCTCAATCTCACCCTAATCCTAACCCTAATCCTAACAATAAACCTAACCCAAAACCTAACCCTCACCCTAAACCGAAACCTCACCCTAACCTTAACCCTAACCATAACCTAACCTTAACTGTAACCCTCAAACTCACCCTAACCCTAAGCCTAACCCTCACCCTCACCCTAATCCTAACCCTAACCCTAAAGCTAAACCTAACACTAACCCTCACCATAATCCTCAGCTGCACCCTCACCCTAACCCTATCCCTAACACTAAAACTCACACTCACCCTCACCCTAAATCTAAACCTAACCATATCCCTAAGCCTCACCGTCACCATAACCTAAAAGCTAACCCTAAACCTAACCCTAAACCATATCCTAACCCTCACCTTAACCCTAACCCTAAATCTAACGCTAACTCTCACCTGAACCCTAACCCTAACCCTAAGCCTAACCCAAACCTTAAACCTAGCCCTAGCCCTAAGGCTAAACATAACACTAACCGCAACACTAATACTAACTCTAACCGTAAGGGTCCCTAAACTTTACCCTAACCCTTAACCCAAACCCTAACCCGAACCCTAACCCTAACCCTAACCCCCACCCTCTCCCTAACCATCACACTCACCCTCACCCTAACCCTAACCTTAACCGTAACCGTAACCCTCACCTGAAACCTCACACTCAGCATAAGCCTAATACTAATCCTAACCCTAACCCTAATCCTCACCCTAACCCTCAGCCTAACCCTCACCCTAACCATAAGCCTAACTCCCACCCTAACCGTCATCCTCAACCTCACCCTAACCCTAACCCTACCCTAAACCAAACCCTAACACTCACCCTAACCCTAACCATCACCATAACCCTAACCCTCATCATAACCCTAATCCTAACCCTCACTCTAACCCTCATCCTCACCCTAAGCCTCACCATCACCCTCACCCTCACCCTAACCGTCACATTCACCCTCACCGTAACCATAACCATAACCCTAATCCTAATCCTAACTCTAATCCAAACCCTAATCCTAACCCTAACCCAAACATTCACCAAATCCCTAACTCTAACCCTAAACCTTACCCTAATCCTAAGCCTAACCCTAACACTCACCCTCACCCTAACCCTAACCATAACCCTAACCGTAACCATAACCCTCACCGTCAACCTCATTCTAACCTTAACCGTCACACTTCTCCTCATCCTCACCCTACCCTAGCCCTAAACCTAAACCTAACACTCACTCTAACCTATACACTAACCCTCATCCTCACCCTAACCCTAACCCTAAATGTAACCCTAACCGTAAACCTCACCCTCACCCTAACCCTAACGTAAACCTAACCCTAAACCGAAACAAAACCCTAACCCTAACCCTAACTCTAACACTAACCCAAATCCTAACCCTAACACTTTCCCGAACCTTAATCCTCATCCTCACCCTAAACCTAACCGCAAACCTAACTGTAACACTAACCCTACCCCTAACCCTCACCCTAACCCTAACTCTAACCCTAACCCTAACACTAACCTTACCCCTAATCCTAACCAAAATACTAAACCTAGTCATAGCCAGGACCCTAAACATAACCCTACCCCTAACCCTAATTCTAACCCTAACTGAAAGTGTCCCTAAACCTAACCCTAAACCTTAACCCAAACTGTAACCCTACCCTAACCCTAACCCTAACCCTCACCCTAATCCTAACCGTCACACTCACCATCACCCTAACGCTAAACCTACCCGTTACCCTCACCCTAACCCTCACCCTGACCCTCACCCTAACCCTGAACCTAACCCTCACCCTAAACATATCGGTCAGCCTAACCCTAACCCTAACCCTAAAGCTAAATTTAATCCTAACCCTAACCCTAAACCTAAGGGTCCCTAACCCTCACCATTACCCTCATCCTAACCCAAACCCTAACCCCCACCCTAACCCTAAAAATTACCCTCACCCTAAACCTCACACTAACACTGACCCTAACCCCCACCCTAACCCTAAACCTAACGCTCACTCTAACCAACAACCTAACCCTCACTTTCACCCTAACCCTAACCCTAAACCTAACCATAACCCTCACACTAACCCCAATCCTCACCTTAACCAAACCCTAACACTCACGCTAACCCTCACCCTAACACTAACACTAACCCTCACCCTAACCCTAAACCTCACCCTCATCCTAATCCTAATCCTAACCCTAACCCTAACCCTAACCCTAACCCTCACCCTAACCTATACACTAACCCTCATCCTCACCCTAACCCTAACCCTAACTGTAACCCTAACCATAAACCTCACCCTCACACTAACCCTAACCATAACCCTAAGCCTAACCAAAACCCTAACCCTAATCCTAACTCTAACCCTAACCCAAACCCTAACCCTAACACTTTCCCTAACCCTAATCCTCATCCTAAACCTAACCCTAACCATAAACCTAACAGTAACGCTAATGCTACCCTAACCCTCACCCTCACCCTAACCCTAACCCTAACACTAACCTTAACCCTAAGCCCAACCAAAATACTAAACCTAGCCCTAGCCCGGACCCTAAAAATAACCCTACTCCTAACCCTAATTCTAACCCTAACCGAAAGTGTCCCTAAACCTAACCCTAACCCTTAACCCAAAATGTAACCCTACCCTAACCCTAACCCTAACCCTCACCCTAATCCTAACCGTCACCCTCACCCTCACCCTAACACTAAACCTAACCGTTACCCTCACCCTAATCCTAACCTTCACCCTCACCCTAATCCTATCCATCACCCTCAACCTAACCCAAACCTAACCCTAAAGCTAACTTTAATCCTAATCCTAACCCTAAACCTAAGGGTCCCTAATCCTCACCCTTACCCTCATCCTAACCCTAACCCTAAACCTAACCCTTACCCTCACCCTCACCCTAACCCTCACCCTAACCTTAACACTAACACTAACCCAAACTGTAACCCTAACCCTAACAATAACCCTAAACCAAACACTAACCCTAACAATAACCCTAACCCTAAACCTAACAATAACATTAAGCCTAACCCTAACTCTAACCCTAAGGGTCCCTAACACTAATCCTAACCCTAAACTTAACCCATAACGCTGACCCTAAACCTCACCCTCACCTTAACCATCATCCTCAACCTCACCCTCATTCTCACCTTAACCCTCATCCTCACCCTGACACTAACCCTAACCCTAAAACTAACCTTAACACAAAACCTAACCTTAACTGTAACCCGCACACTAACGCTCACCCTAACCTCACCATCACCCTAAAACTAAACCTAACCCTATCTCTCACCGTGACCCTAAACCTAACCATAACCCTACCCCTATCCCTCAACCTAAACCTCACCCTAACCGATACCCTAACACTAACCCAAACCTTAACACTCATCCTAACCTTAACCCTAACCCTAAAGCTAATCCTCACCCTAAAACTCACACTCACCCTAACCCTCACTCTAACCCTAACAGTAAGACTAACAACCCTAAACCTAACACTCACCCTAACCCTCACCATCACCCTCACCCTACCCTAACCCTAAACCTAACCATAACCATAATCCTAAACATAACACTAAACCTCATCCTCACCCTAAACCTAACCCTAACCCACACCCTAATGCTCACCCTCACCCTAACCCTAACCCTAAAACTAACCCTAACAGTAACCCAAAACCTAACCCTAAACCTAACCCTCACCCTCACACTAAACCTAACCCTAACCCTAACCCTCACACTCACACTCACCCTAAACCTAACCCTAACCCTCACCCTAACCGTCAACCTCACCCTAACCCTAATCCTTACACTAACCATAACCCTAACATTAACCCTATACCAAACCCTAACCTTCACCTAAACCCTAACCCTAACACTAACATTAACCCTAATCCATACCCCTCACCCTAACCCTAAACCTAACCCTAACCCTAACCCTAATCCAAACCCTAAACCTCACCCTAACCCTAATCCTAACCCTAACCCTAATCCTCACCGAAACCCTCACCCTCACCAAACCATAACACTAAAACTAACACCCAACCCAAAAATAACCTAACCCTAACCATCACCCTAACCCAAACCCTAACACTAACCCTCACCCTAACCGTCAACCCTTTTGCTAACCCTAACCCTAACCCTAACCCTCACCCTAACCCTCACCCTCATCCTCAGCCTAAACCTAAACCTAACCCTGATTCTAACACAAACTCTAAGCCTAACCCTCACCCAAAACCTAACCCTAACCTTAATTCTTACCCTAACCCTAAACTTAACACTAACCCTCACCCTTCCCCTCACTCTCCCCCTAACCCTAACCCAAAACCTAACCCTAACACTAACCATAACCCTAACACCATCCCTAACCCTAATCCTAACACTCACCCTCATCCTAACACTAACCCTAACCATAATCCTAACCCAAACCCAAAACCTAGCCCTAGACCTAACCCTAAACATAACCCTAACCCTAACCCTAACCCTAACCATCAGGGTTCCTAAAACTAACCCTAACCCTTAAACCAATCTCTAACCCTAACCCTAACACTAACACTAACACTAAACATAACCCTTACCTTAACCCTAAACCTAATCCTAACCCTAACCCTCACCCTAATGCTCACCCTCACCATAACCCTAAACCTAATCCTAACCCAAACCCTAAGTCTAATCCTAACCCTAAACCTAACTCTCACCCTCTCCCTAACCCTAAGCCTAACCCTAACCCTCAACCTCACCCTCACCCTAACCCTCCCTCTCATCCTCAACCTAACCCTAATCCTAACCCTCACCCTCACCCTAACCATAACCATAACCCTCACCCTAACTACAAGACTCACCCTCACACTCACACTAACCATCACCCTAACCATCACCCTCAACCTAACCATCAGCCTAGCCCTCACCCTAACCGTCATCCTCACCCTCACCCTTACCCTCGCTCTCATCCTCACAATAACCCTAACCCTAACCCTCACCCTAAGCCAAACCCTAATCCTAATCCTCACCCTAACCCTAACCCTAACACTAAACCTCTTCTCAACCTCACCTGAACCCTAACACTTACATTAACCCTAAACCTAACCCGCACCCTCACCCTAACCCTAACCCTAATCCTAACCCTAAACCTAACCCTCACCCTCACTCTAACCCTAAACCTAACCTAAACCCTAACCCTAACCCTAGTCCTTGCTCTAACCGTATCCATAAATCTAAACCTAACATTAAACCTAAAGCTAAAGCTAATCTTAACCCTAACCCTTACTCTAACACTAAGGGTCCCTAACCCTAGCCCTCACCCTAACCCTCACCCTAATCCTAACCCTAATGCTAAACCTGACTCTCACCCTCACCCTAATCCTAACCTAGCCATCACCCTCAACCTAAACCTCACTCTAACCCTAACACTAACCCAAACCATAACCCTAACCCTAACCATAATCTGAACCCTAAACCTCACCCTCAGTCTCACATTAACACTAAATGTAACCCTAAACCTCAACCTCACCCTAACCCTCACCTTAACCCTAACCTTAATCCTCACCCTCACCCTCATCCTAACCCTAACCAGAACCCTAATCTTAACTCAATCCCTAACCCTAACCCTAATGCTTACCCTAACCCTACACCCAAACCTTAACGCTAACCCTAACCCTAACACTCCCTCTCACCCTCACCCTAACCCTAACCCGAACCCGAACCCTAACCCTAAACCTAACCTAAACCCTAACCCTACCCCTCACCCCATCCCTCCCTCAAACCCTAACCCTCACCCTAACCCCAAACATAAGCCTAAACCTAACCCTACCCTAACTCTCACCCTAAGCCTCATCCTCACCCTCACTCTCACCTTAATCCTAACCATCATCCTCACCCTAACACTAACCTTAACACTAAACTTAACCCTAAACTTTACCCTAAACTTCACCCTAAACCTAACCCTAACCTAACTCTCACCCTCACCCTAATCCTAACCGACACCCTCACACTCACCCTCACCCCAACCCTAACCCTAACCCTAACCCTAAGGGACCCTAATCCTAACCCTAACCCTAACTTTCACCTGTAACCCTCCACCGAAACCTCACACTCACCCTCACCCTCATTGTCACTCTAACCCTCACCCTTACCCTGACACTTACCCTAACCCTAACCCTACCCCAGACCCTAATCCTAAACCTAAACCTCACCCTCACACTAATCTACCCCTAAACCGAACTATCAATGTATCCCTAACCCTAACCATATACCCAAGACTAACCCTCACCCTAACCCTCACCCTAACCATAACCCTAACCCTAACTGTAACCCTAACTCTCACCCTTTCCCTAACCGTCACCCTAAAGCTAATCCTCACCCTAACACTCATGGTAACCCTAACCCTAGTCCTAACCCTAACCCTAACACTAACCCTAAACCTAACCCTCACCCTCACGGTCACCCTCACCCTCACCCTCACCCTAACCCTAACCCTAACCCTAAACCTCACCCTAACCCTAAAACTAAACGTAATCCTAACCATCACCCTAATGCTCACCCTCACCCTAAACCTAACCCTAAGCCAAACCCTAATCCTAACCATAACACTAATCATTACCCTAACCCTAGTCCTAACACTAACCCTAACCCTAGTACTAGAACAAACCCTAATCATAAACCTAAGCCTAACACTAAACCTAACGTTAAAGCTAACTTTAATCCTAACCCTAACCATAACCCTAAGGGTCCCTAACCATCACCCTCACCCTCATCCTAACCCTAACCATAAACCTAACCCTCAAGCTCATGCTTACCCTAAACCTACCCTCACCCTCACCCTAACCCTCACCCTAAACCTAACCCTAACACTAACCCAAACCTTAACCCTAACCCTAACAATAAACCTAACCCTAAACATAAACCTAACCCTAACCCTCACCCTCACCCTAACACTAAACCTAACCCTAACCCTCACCCTCACCCTAACACTAAACCTAACCCTAACAATAACCCTAAACCTAACCCTAACAATAACCCTAAACCTAATCCTAAACTAATCCCTAACACTAACCCTAACCCTAACCCAAACACTAACCCTCACACTAACCCTAACTCTAACCCTAACCCTAACCCTAACCTTCACCCTTATCCTAACACGAACCCTAACCCTCACCCTAACCCTAACCGGAACCCTAACTCTCACCCTTAGCCTAACCCTAAATCTAACCCTAACTCTAAACCTCACCCTAACCCTCATCCTCACCCTAACCCTAAACCTAACCTTCACACTAACCCTCACCCTAATCCTAAACCTAACCCTAACCATCAGCCTCACCCTAACCCTATCGAGACCCCCACACTCACCATAACCCTAACCCTAACCCTCACACAAAACCTAACCCTAACCCTTACTCTAAAGCTAAAGCTAAACCTAACCCTAACCCTCACCTTAATACTAACCCTAACCCTAACATTCACACTCACCCTCACCCTAACCCTAACCCTCACCCTTACCATCACCCTAACCCTAACCCTAAACCTCACCCACTCTGTAACCCAAACCCTAACACTTACCATACCACTAATACTATCTAATACTAATCCAAGTCCTAGCCCTAACCCTAACCATGAACCTAATCATAACCCTAACCCTAACGCTAACCCTAAACCTAACCCTAATGGTCCCTAAACCTAACTCTAACTCTACCCCCTACCATAACCCTAACCCTAACCTTCACCTCAACCTAAGCCTAAACCTAACCCTCTCCCTAATCCTCACCCTAACCCTAACCCTAACCCTCACCTCACCTTCACTCTCACCCTAACACTTACCCTAACTCTAATCCTAATCCTAACCCTAACCCTAACCATAGTCCTAGCCCTAACCCTAAGCATAAACCTAACCCTAAACCTAACCCTAACGCTAAACCTAACCTAACCCTAACATTAAACCTAACCCTAATTGTCCCTAATCCTAACCCAGACCCTAAACTTTACCCTAACCCTAACCCTCACCCTAACCCTGACACTAACACTAACTCAAACTCTAACCCTCACCCTAAGGCTACACCTCACCCTAACCCTCACCCTAACCCTAACCCTAAACCTCACCCTCACACTAACCCTAAACAAAACCCTAACCCTAAACTTCATCCTCACCCTAATCCTTACCCTAACCTTAACCCTAAACCTAAACGTAACCCTCAACCTCACCCTAACCCTCACCCTAACCCTAACCCACACCGTAATACAAACTGTAACCCTCACCCTCACTCTAACCTTAACCCTAACTAAACCCTAACCATAATGCAAACCCTAACCCAAACCCTAACCCTAGCCCTAACCTTAACCCATGCCCAAACACTCACCCTAACCCTAAACCAAACCCTAACCCTAAAACTAATCCTAACCCATACCCTTACCATAACCCTTACCCTAAGCCTAAGCCTAATCCTAACCCTAACCCTCAGTCTCACCCTATCCCTCACCCTCACCCTAAACCTAACCCTAACCCTAACCCTCACCCTAACCCTCACATTAACCCTGGCCCTAACGCAAACCCTAAACCTAACCCTAATCCTAACCATAACCCTAACCCCAAACCTAAACCTAGCCCTAGCACTAACACTAAACATAACCCCAACACTAATCCTAATCTTAAACGTAAGGGTGCCTAAACCTAACCTTAACACTTAAACCAAACCCTAACCCTAACCCTAAACATAACCCCTAACTCTAACACAAATACTAACCCTAACCCTAATCCTAATCCTAACCCTGACCTTAACCTTACTCCTAGCCCTAACCCTAACCCTAACCCTAAACCTAAACCTAAACCTAACCCTAAACCTTAGGCTAACGCTAACTTTAACCCTAACCCTAACCCTAGCCCTAACCCTAACCCTAACCCTAAACCTAACCCTAACCCTAAGGGTCCCGAAACCTAAACATAACCCCAACCATAATCTTAAACCTAACCCTAATCCTCACCCTAACCCTAATACTAGTCCTAAATCTCACCCTCACTCTTACCCTCACACTAACCCTAACACTAACCCTAATCCTAACTCTTACCTTAACCTTAAACCTCACCGTAACCCTAACCCAACTCTAACACCAAACCTCACCCTAAACCTAACCCTAACAGTCACCCTAACCCTAACCATAACCCTAACCTTCACCCTAACAATCACCCTGAAACTAACCCTATCCCTAACCTTCACCCTAATGATCACCCCACCCTAACTCTAACCCTCACCCTCACCTTCACCCTCACCCAACCCTAAACCTAACCCCAATCCTAACCTCACCCTCACCCTAAACCTCACCCTAATACTCACCCTCACGCTAACCCTCACCACAACCATAACCTAATCCTAAAACTAATCCTAACCCTAACCATCACCATAACCCTCACCCTAAACCTAAACCTAACCCTAACCCTAAACCTCATGCTCACCCTCACCCTAAACCTAACCCTAACCCTCACCCTCACCCTCACCCTCACCCTAACCCTAACCCTAACCCTAACCTAACTCTCACCCTAACCCTCACCCTAACCCTCACCCTCACCCTAACCATAAATGTTAACCTAACCCTAACCCAAACCGAAACGCTAACCCTAACCCTAACCCTCGCCCTAACACTCACCTTCACATTAACCCTAAAACTAACCCTAACCCTCACCCTAATCCTAACCGTAACCGTAACCCTAACCCTCATGTTCACCCTAAACCTAACCCTAACCCTCACCCTAACCCTAAAACTAACCCTAAATCTAAGCCTTACACTAAACCTCACCCTAAACCTAACCCTCACCCTCACCCTCACCCTCACCCTAACCCAAACCCTAACCCTCACCCTAGCCCTAAACCTCACCCTAAACCTAACGCTAACCCTAACTCTCACCCTAACTCTCACCCTAATCCTAACCCAAACCCTAAACCTAGCACTAGCCCAAACCCTGTTCATAACCCTAACTCTAACCCTAATCAAATCTCTATCCCCAACCTTGAGAGTCCCTAACCCTAACACTAATCCTAACACTAACCTTCACCGTAACCCTAACCATCAACCTAACCGTAACCCTAACCCTCAACCTAACTATCACACTAACACTAACCCTAACCCTCACCCTCACTTCATCATAACCCTCATCCTAAGACTAACCCTAACACTAATCCGTACCCTAACCTTAGCACTAACACTCACCCTCACCTTCATCCTCACCATCACCCTCACTATCACCCTAACCCTATCCCTAACCCTAACCCTCACACTCATCCTAATCCTCACTCTAACTCTAACCCTAACCCTAAACCTCACCCTCACCCTCACTCTCACCCTAACCCTAACCCTCACCCTCACACTAACCCTAACCCTCACCCTCACCCTAACTCTCCCATTAACCCTGACCCTAACCCAAACCCTAAACCTAACTCTAATCCTAACCCTAACCCTAACACAAAACCAAAACCTAGCCTTAGCCCTAAATCTAACCCTAACCATAAACCTAAACCTAAACCTTACCCTCTCAGTGACCCTAACCCTAACCCTAATCCTAACCCTAACTCTAAACCTCACCAAATCCCTCACTCTCACCCAAAGCCTCAGCCTCACCCTAACCCTCACACTCATCCTCACCCTAACCCTGACCCAAACCCAAACCCTAACCCTAACCTAATCCTAACCTTAACCCTAACCTTCACCCTAATCCTCACCTCACCCTAACAGTAACCCTAACCCTTACACTAAAGCTCACACGAACATTCACCCACACCCTCACCCTAAACCTAGCCCTAATCATAACCATAAACCTAAACCTAACCCTCAACCTAACCGTAACCCTAATCCTAAACCTAAACCTCACCCTAACCCTAACACCAACCGTAAACCCTAACCCTCACCCTAAACCTCACCATCACCCTAAGCTAATCCTAACCCTCACCCTCACCCTCAACCTCACCCTAACACTCACTCTCACCCTCACACTAATCCTCAGCCTAACCCTAATCCTCACCCTCACCCTAACCCTGACCCTCATGTTACCCTAATCCTAATCCTAACCCTAAACCGAACCCTCACCCTAACCCTCACTATAACCCTAACCCTCACACTAATCCTAACCCTAACCATCACCCTCACCCTAATCCTAACCCTAACCCTAAGCCACACCCTAACCCTAAACCAAACACTCACCCTAACCCTCACCCTAAACCTAACCCTCACGCTAACCCTAAAGCTAACCCTCACCCTAACTCTCACTCTAACCCTCACCCTAACCCTAACCATAAGCCTAATTCTAACCGTAACCCTAACCCTAACCCTAACACTCACTCTCACCCTATCTCTATCCCAAACCTTAAACCTAATCCTCACCATCAATCTAACCCTAACACTCACTCTAATCGTAACCCTAAACAAATCCCTAACTCTCACCCTCACCCTAAACCTAACCCTAACCCTCAGCCTAACATGCTCACTAAATCTAACCCTAACCCTAACCCTAAACCTTACCCTAATCCTAACCCTAAACCTAACTCTAATTCTCACCCTAACACTAACCATCACCCTCACCCTCACCCTAACCCCAACCCAAACCGAACGTAAACCCTAACCCTAACCATAACCCTAAACTAACCCTAACCCTAATCCTCACCCTCAACCTAAACCTGACCCTCACCCTCACCCTCACCTTCACCCTCACCCTAAACCTAATCCTAACCCTAACACAAACCCTAACCAGAACACTAAACCAAACCTTAACCATATCCGTATACCTAACCCAAAACTTAACCCTAACCCTAAACCTTACCCTAACACTAACACTCACCCTCACCCCCACCCTAAAAATAAACTTAACCCTAACCCTAACCCTCACACTAACCCTAACCCTCACTCTAACCCTAACCCTAAACCGAACCCTAAAACTAAAAATAACCCTAACCCAAATGCTAATCCTAAACCTAAGGGTAAGGGTCCCTAAACCTAACACTAACCCTTAAACCAAACTCTAAACCTAACCATAAACGTAACCCTAACTCAACCCTAAACATAACCCCTAAGCCCTATCCCAAACCGTAACCCTAAACCTCACCCTCACCATCAGCTTCACAATAACACTAACAAAACACTAACCCTCACCCTAATCCACACCCACACCCTAAACCTCACCCTGACCTAAACCTAAACCTAGCCCTAAAATTAACCCTAACACTAACCTTCACCATAACCCTCACCCTAACCCTAATCATAACCCTAACCCTAACCCTAACCCTCAACCTAAACCTAAACCTAAGCCTAAACCTAACTTTAACCCTAAACCTCACCCTAACCCTAAACCTAATCCTAACCATAACCCTAACCCAAACCGTAAACCTAGCTCTAGCCACAACCCTATACATAACCCTAACCCTAACCCTAACCCTAGCCCTAAACCTAACCCTCAGCCTAACCCTCAACATCACCCTAACCCCAACCCTACCCTTAATACTATCTAACCCTAATCCTATCCCTAACGCTAACCCTAACTCTAACCCTAACCCAAATCCTAAACCAAGCCCTAGCCCTAAACCTAAACATAACCCTAACCATAACCCTAATCCTAACCCTAACCATAAGGGTCCCTAACTCTCACCCTACCCCTCACTGTAACCCTCACCCTAACCCTCAAACTCACCCTCACCCTAACCCTAACTGTCACCATCACCCTCATGCTAAACCTAACCTTAACCCAAACTCTAACCCTACCCCAAACCATAACCATAACCCTAAACCTCACCCTCACTCTAACCCTAACCCTAACCCTAACCCTCATCCTCACCCTAACCCTAACCCTAACCCTCACCCTCACCCTTACCCTAACCCTCACCCTAACATTCACCTTCACCCTAAGCCTAACCCTCACCTTCACCCTAACTCTAATCCTCACCTAACCCTCACACTAACCCCATCCCTAACCCTAATCCTTCCTTCACCCAAACCCTCTCCTTCAACCTAACCCTAACCTAACCATGACCCTAACATTCACCCTCAACTTCACTCTCACTCTAATCCTCAGCCTAACCATAACGCTGACCATAACCCTACCCTAACACTAAACATAACCCCTAACTCCTACCCCAAACCCTTACCCTAACCATAAGGGTCCCTCACTGTAAACCTAACCCTAATCCTAACCCTAACCCTAACCCCAGTCCTACCCCTAAACCTAGCTATAAACCTAACCCTAACCCTAACCCTTGCGCTAACCCGAACCTTAACCCTAACTTTAAACCTAACCCTAAGGGTCCTTAACCATAACACTAACCATCACCCAAACCTCACCCTAACCCTAACCCTAAACCTAACCCTAACACTAACCCTCACCCTCAACCTCACCATCACTCTTACCCTAACTCTAACCCTAACCCTAAACCAAACCCTGAACCTCACTCTCAACCTCACCCTCAACCTAACCCTCAGCCTAACCCTAAAGCTAAACATAACCCTAACCCTCACCCTTACCCTAATCCTCACCCTAACCCTAACTCTACCCTTAATGTTAACCCTAAACCTAACCTTCACCCTAATCCGAACCCTCACCCTAAGCGTCACCCTCACCCTAACACCAACCGTTACCCTCTCTCTCACCCTCACCCTAAACCTCACCCTCACCCTAAACTTCACCCTCACCCTAACCCTAACCCTAATTCTAACCCTCATCCTAAGCCTCACCCTAACCCTAAATCTAAACCTCACCCTATTCCAAACCCTAACGCTAACTCAAACCCTAACCCAAACCCTAAAGCTAGCAATAGTCCTGATCCTAAACATAACAGTAACCCTAAACCTAAAGCTCACCATAATCGTAAGGGTCCCTAAACTTAACCTTAACCCTTATCCCAAACACTAACCCTAAACAAAAACCTTCCCTAACGCTATCCCTAATCATAACCCCTAACTCCTAACACAAACCCTAACCGAAACATAAGCATCCCTAACCCTAACCTTAAACCTTAAGCCAAACCCTAACCGTACCCTAAAACCAAACCCTAACCCTAACCTGAAATATAACCCCTAACTCCTAACCCAAATCCTAACCCTAATCATAATGTTCCCTAAACCTAACCCTAACACTAACCCTAACCCTAACCCTAGTCCTAGCACTAACACTAACTATAAACCTAAACCTAACCGTAACCCTAACGCTAACGCTAACGCTAACCCTAACCCTAACCTAATAGTCCCTAACCCTAACCCTAAACCTCATCATAACCATAACCTAACCCTCATCGTAATACTCACACTAACACTCACCTTCACCCTAAACCTAAACCTAATACTAAACCCAACACTAACCATCACCCTAACCCTCAACCTAACGTTCACCCTAAACCTAACCCTAAATCTAAACCTAACCCTCAACCTTACCATAATCCTCACCCTAAACCTAACCGTAATCCTAACCCTAACCGTAACGCTCACACTAACATTAAACCTAACCCTAACCCTAACAAAAACCCTAAACCTAGCCCTATCCCTAACCCTATACATAACCCAAACCCTAAACCTTATCCTAACCCTAACCCTAACCCTAGTCTTAAACCTAATCCTAAACGTAACGCTAACCCTAATCCTAACCCTAACCCTAAGGGTCCCTAAACCTTACCCTCAGCCTCACCCTCACACTAACCCTAACCCTAAATCTAACGCTCAGCCTAAACCTCAACCTCACCCTAACCCTAACCCTACCGCAAGTACTATCTAACCCTAGCCCTATCCCTAGCCATAACCCTAACCTTAACCCTAACCCAAATCCTAAACCAAGCCCTAAACTTAAACCTAAACATAACCCTAAGTTAACCCTAATCCTAACCCTAATCATAAGGGTACCTAACCCTAACCCTAACCATCACCCTAACCCTCACCCTAACCCTCAACCTCACTCTCACCCTAACCTTAAACGTCACCCTCATCCTCACCCTAACACTAACCCTCACCCTCACCCTCACACTAACCCTTCCCTAAACCTAACCCTAACCCTCACCCTCAACCTCACCCTAACCCTCACCTTCACCCTAAATCTAACCCTCAACTTCACCCTATCACTAACCCTCACCCTCACCCTAACCCTATCCCTAATCCTAACCCTAACCATAACCCTAACCCTAACCCTCACACTCAAACTCACCCTCATCGTAAAATTCAGCCTAACCGCAACGCTGACCATAGCCCTAAGCCTAACCCTAAACATAACCCCTAACTCCTACCCTAAACCCTAACCCTAACCATAAGGGTCTCTCACAGTATCCCTAAACCTATTCCTAACCCTAACCCTAACCCTAGTCCTAGCCCTAACCTTAACCATAAACCTAAACCTAACCCTACCCTAACGCTTACCCTAAACTTAACCTTAACTATAAACAGAACCCTAAG
Organism: Megascapheus bottae; assembly: GCF_031878675.1. Taxonomy (NCBI): domain Eukaryota; kingdom Metazoa; phylum Chordata; class Mammalia; order Rodentia; family Geomyidae; genus Megascapheus; species Megascapheus bottae. The sequence goes on from NC_143509.1 coordinate 12,667,685, forward strand.
TGTCCCAAACCCTAATCCTCACCCAATACCTCACCCAACCCTAACCCTAACCCTAGCCTTAACACTAACCCTAATCCTAACCTTCACCCAAACCCTCACCCTACCACTAAACCTAACCCTAACCCTAACCCTCACCCTCACCCTCACTCTAATACGAACACTAACCCAAACCTTAACCCTAACCCTCACCCTGACCCTAACCCTCAGCCTAACCCTAATGGTAACCATCACCCTAACCCTCACCTTTACCCTAACCCTCACCCTAACCCTAACCCTAACCCTAAGCCTAAGCCTCACCCTGACCCTAACCTTAACACTCACCCTCATCCTAACACTCACCATCTCCCTAACACTCACCCTAACCCTCACCCTATTTCTCAATCTCACCCTAACCCTAACCCTCACCCTCATCCTCAGCCTTACCCTAACCCTCACCTTAACATTAACGCTACCCATAATGCTCATGTTCACCCTATCCGTCACCTTAACCCTAACCCTAACCCTAACTTAAGCATCACCCTAACCCTAACCCTAAGCCTAACCCTCACCCTCACCCTAAGCCTAACCCTCACTCTAACCCTCAACCTAACCCTCACCCTCACTCTAACCCTCAACCTAACCCTCACCCAAACCCTAACCCTAACCCTAACCTTAAGCCTAACCCTAACCCTAGTCTTAGACCTAAACTTAACCATAAACCTAAACCTAACCCTCACCCTAATGCTAACCCTAACCTTAAAATTAAGCTAACCTTACCCCTAAGGGTCCCTAACCCTCACACTAACCCTCACCCTAACTCTAACCCTCACCCTAACCCTCACCCAACCCCTAACCCTAACACGAACCCTCACCCTCACCAGAACCTTAACCGTCACCCGAAACTTAACCCTCACCCTCACCCTCAACCTCACCCTAAACCTAACCCTAACCCTCACCCTAACCCAAAACATTACCCTAACTCTAACCCTAACCCTCACTCTAACCCTCACCCTAACCAAAACTCTAACCCTAAACCTAACCCTAATCATCATCCTAACCATAACCCTAACCCAAACACTAACACTAATGCTCATCCTAACACTCACCCTCACTCTAACCCTAACCTAACCCTAATCCTAACTCTAACCCTAATCCTCATACTAACCCTAACCCTCACCCTAACCTCACCCTAAACCTAACCATCACCCTCTCCCTCACCCTCACCCTAACCCTCACCCTCACTCTCACTGTAACCCTAAATCTAACCCTCACCCTAAGCTTCACCCTAAACCTAACCCAAACCCTCACCCTACTCCTAACCCTAACGCTAACCCAAACCTAATCCTAAACCTATCCCTTACCGTAACCCTAACCCAAACCTTAAACCTAGACCTAGTCCTGACATCAAACATAACACTAACCCTAAACTTAAAACTCACCAAAACCGTAAGGGTCTCTAAACTTAACCCTAACCCTTAACCCAGACTCTAACCCTAACCAAAAACCTAACCCTAACCCTAACCATAAACATAACCCTTAACTCCTAACCCAAACCCTAACCATAATCATAAGGTTCCCTAACCCAAACCCTAACCCTAACCCTAACCCTAGTCCTAGCCCTAACCCTAATCATAAACCTAACCCTAACGCTAACCAAAAACTTAACCCTAACCCTAACCCTAACCTAAGGGCCCCTACCCCTAACCCTAACCCTCATCTTAACCCTCACCTAACCCTCACCTTAACCCTCAACCTAACCCTCACCTTCACCCTAACCCTAACCCTAACTCTAAACCTAACACTAACCCTCACCCTAACCCTCAACCAAATGCTCACCCTAACCCTAATCATAACTATAAACCTAACCCTTACCCTTACCCTAACCCTCACCATCACCCTCACGCTAATGCAACCCTAATCCTAACCCAAAATCTAACCCTAGTCCTAGCCCTAATCCTCATAATAAACCTAACGCAAACACTAACCCTAAACTTAACCCTATCGCTAAACCTAACCCTAAGGGTCCCTAACCCTAAAACTAACACGAACCCTAACCCTCACCCTCAACCTCACCCTATTCCTAACCCTAACATGCAACCTCACCCTAACCCTAACCCTAACCCTCACCCTCACCTTCACCCTCACATAACCCTAACCCTAACTCTAATCCTAAAGCTCATCCTCACTCAAAACCTCACCCTCACCTTCCCCCCTAACCCTCACCGTAACCCTCAACTTAACCCTATCCCTAACCCTAACCCTAAACCTAACCCACACCCTCACACTCACTCTCACCATACCCTTCACCCTAACCCTCACCCAAACCCTCAACCTCACCCTCACCCTAAACCTAACTGTAACCCTCACCCTAACCCTACCCCTAACCCTAACCCAAAGCCTCACCCTAACCCTAAACCTAAACCTACCTCTACCCCTAACCCTAACCCAAACTCAAACCCTAACCCTCGCCATCACCCTCACCCTAACTCTATCCCTAACCCTAACACTCACCCTCACCCTAATCCTCACCCTCAACCTCACCTTCACCCTAAGCTTAACCTTCACCTTCACCTTAACCCTAACCCTCACCCTGACCTTCACCCTAACCCTATCCCTAAACCTAACCCTAACCCTCGCCCAAACCCTCACCCTAACCCTAACCCTAACCCTAAAGCTCAAGCTGACCCTCAACCTAATCCTCAGCCTACCGTAATGCTGACCATAACCCTAACCCTAACCCTAAACTTAACCACTAACTACAACCCCAAACCTTAACCCTAACCATAAGGGTCCCTCACCATTTCCCTAAACGTAATCGTAACCCTAACCCTAACCGAAGTCCTAGCCCTAATCGTAACCCAAACCATAAACCTAACCCTAACCCTAACCCAAAAGTTAACCCTAACCTTAACCCTAAACCTTTCCCTAACTCTCACACAAACCCTCAACTTAATTCTAACCCTAACGCTAACCATAACCCTAACCCTCAACCTTACCCTAACCCTCACCCTAACCCTATCCCTAAACCTAAGCCTCACCCTCACTCTAATCCTAACCCTCACCCTCACCCTAACCCACACCCTAAGCCTCACCCTCAACCTCACACTATTCCTCATCCTCACCCTAACCCTAACCCTAACACTAATGCTAACCTTAACCCTAAAGCTAACCCTACCCCTAAGGGTCTCTAAACCTAACCCTAAACCTAATACTAACGCTAACCCCAACCTTCACCCTAACCCTCACCCTAACCCTAACCCTAAAACTCACCCTCAACCTAACCCTAACCCTAACCCTCACCCTCACCCTATCCCTTAACCTAACCCTAAAACAAGCCCCAAACCTAACCCTAACCCTCAGCCTCACCCTAAACTTCACCCTCACTATCCCTCAGCCTAACCCTCACACTCAGACTCACCTTAACCCGAACCCTCACGGTAAGCCTAACCCTAACACTCAACCTAACGCTCACCCTAACCCTAACCCTTACCCTAACAGTAACCCTCACCGTAAAACTCACCCTCACCCTCACCCTAAACCTCACCCCAAACCTTACCCTAACCCAAACTTAACCCTCACCCTTACCATAACCCTAACCCTAACCCTCACACTACACACTGACCATAACACTAAACCTAACCATAACCCTAACCAAAACCCTAACTTTAAAACTAACCCTCACCCTCACCTTAAACCTAACCCAAACCGTAACCCTAAACATAACACTAAACCAAATACTAATCCAAAGCCTATCTCAAACCCTAACCCTAACCCCAACCCTAAACTTAACCGTAACCCTAACCTCACCATCACCCTAACCCTAAACCTAACCCTAACTCTCACAATAACCCTAACCTTAACCTTAACCCTAATCTTCAACCTAACCCTCACTGTAACCATAAACCTAACCCTAACCCTAACCCTCCCCCTAACCCTAACACTAACCCTAAAGCTAATCCGCACCCTAAAACTCACAATCACCCTTACGCTCACCCTAACCCTAACCCTAAACCTAACCCTAAACTTAACCCTAACCCTAACCCTGACCGTCAGGGTTACTAAACTTAACCCTAATCCTTAACACAAACTCTAACCCTAACCATAAGCCTAACCCTAACACTAACACTAAACATAACCCTCACCCTAACCCTAAACCTAAACCTAACCCTAAACCTCACCCTAATGCTCACTGTCATCCTAACCCTAAGACTAATCCTGACCCTAACCCTAACTCTCACCCTCACCTTAACCCTAAGCCTAACCATAACCCTCACCCTAACCCTCCCTCTCACCATTACCCTAACCCTAACCCTCACCCTAACCCAAACTATAAATCTCACCCTAAACCTCACCCTCACCCTAACCATCAACCTCATCCTCACCCTCACCCTAACCATCACCCTAACCCTCATCCTAACCCTAACCATCACCCTAACCCTAACCCTCACCCTCACCCTCACCCTCACCCTAACCCTCACCCTAACCCTCACCCTCACCCTCACCTTTACTCTCGCTCTCATCCTCACCCTAACCCAAACCCTAAACCTCAACCTAACCCTAACCCTAACCCTAACCCTCACCCTAACCCTAACCCTAAACCTAACCCTCACCTAACCCTAACCTAACCCTAATCATCACCCCAATCCTAATCCTAAACCTAAACTAAACCCTAACCCTAACACTATTCCTAGCTCTAACTGCAACCATAAACCTAAACCTAACCCTAAACCTAATGCTAAAGGTAAACTTAACCTTAACACTAACCCTAACACTAAGGGTCCCTAACCCTAACCCTCACCCTAACCCTCACACTAATCCTAAACCTAACCCTGACCCTGACCCTCACCCTTATCCTAACCCATCCCTGACCCTCACCCTAAACCTCACTCTAACCCTAACTATAACACTATCCCAAACCGTAACCCTAACCCTAACCATAATAGGAAACTTAATCCTCACCCTCACCCCCACATTAACACTAAATCTAACCTTAAAACTCACCCTCACACTCACCCTAACCCTAACCCTAACCCTAATCCTAAATCAATCCCTAACCCAAACCCTAACGCTTACCCTAACCCTGCACCCAAACATTAACACTAACCCTAACCCTATCCCTCATCCTCATGCTCACCCTAACCCTACCTCTCACCCTCACACTAATCCTAAACCTCACCCTCACCCTAAACTTCACCCTCACCCTCACCCTCACCCTAACCCTAACCCTCACCCTAACCCTCACCCTCGCCCTCACCTTCACCCTAACCCTTACCCTAACCATCAGCCTAACCCTAACCCTCACCCTCACCCTAACCTCACTTGAACCCTCACCCTGACCCTTAACTCATAATCAACCTCACACTAACCCTAACCCTAAACCTAACCCTAACTCTAACCCTAAACGTAACCCTAAGCCTCATCCTTACCCTAACCCTAAACCTAACCAAAACCCTAAACCTTACCCTAACACTCACCCTAACCCTAACCATCACCCTAACACTAACCCTAAACCAAACCCTCACCCTCACCCTCACCCTAACCCTAACCCGAACCCTCAAACTCTCCCTAACCCTAAACCGAACCCAAACCCAAACCCTAACCCTCACCCTAACCCTAAACCTAATCCTAACGCTAACCCCAACCATAACTCTCATCCTCACCCTAACCTAACCTTAACCCTAACCCTCATCCTCACTCTAACCCTAACCTTAACCATAACCCTCATCCTCACCCTAACCTTAACCCTAAAGCTAACCCTGCCCCTAATGGTCCCTAACCCTAAACCTAACCCTAACCCTAACACTAACATTTACGCTCACCCTAACCCTCACCCTAACCCTAACCCTAGCACTCACCCTTAACCTAACCCTAAACCTAACCCTAAACCTGACCCTAATCCTAACCCTAACCCTCACCCTAAACTTAACCTTATCCCTAACTCTAACCCTAAACCTCACCCTAAACCTCACCCTACCGCTAACCCTAACCTAAGCCTCACCCTCACCCTAATCCAAAACGACATCCTCACACTCACCCTCACCCTAACTCAACCCGTAAACCTAACCCTAACCATAACCTTAACCCTAACCCTAACCCTAACTCTAAACCTCATTCTAAACGTAAAACTAAGTCTAACCCTAAGTCTCACTCTAATACCCACCCTCACCCTAAACCTAACCCTAAAACTAACCCAACCCACCCCTAATCCTATCCCTAACCATAACCATAATCCTAACCCAAAGCCTCAACCTAACACTAAGCCTCACCCTAACCATAACTCTAACCCTAACAGTAACACTAACCCTCACACTTACCCACACCCATACACTAACCCTCGCCCTAACCCTAACCCTAAATCTAACCCTAACCCTCTTCCTAACCCTAAAACTAACCCTAACCCTAACCATAACACTAACACTAACCCTAAATTTAACCCTTATCCTCACCCTCAACCTATTTTAACCCGAAACCCAACCCAAACCCTAACCCGAACACTAACCCTAAATCTAACCCGAAACCAAAACCTAACCCTACCAATAACCCTAACTCTAACCCTAACAAAACCCTAACCCTAACAAAACCCTAACCCTTATCCTAACCCTAATGCTAATCCTAGCCTTAGACTGAAACCTATACATAACCCTAGCCCTAACATTAACCCTAACCCTAACCCTAACCTTAACCCTAACCCTAATCCTAAGTGTCCCTGAACCTAAAAATAACCCTCACCCTAACCCTAACCCTAACACTAACCCTCATCCTAACCCTAACCCTAATCCTCACCCTCACCCTAACCTTAACACAAACCCTCACACTAACCCTAACCTTAAACCTAACCCTATCCCAAACCCTATCCCTAACACTAACCATAACCCTAACCTCACCCTCACGCTAATCCTAACCCTAACCCTAACCCAAACCCTCACCCTAACCCTCACCCTGAAACTTACCCTAACAATAACCCTCACACTATACTTAACCCTAACCCTAAAACTAAACCTCAACTAACCCTCACCCTCACCTAATCCTAACCCTAAACCTAACACTAACTGTAAACCTAATCCTCACCCTCACCCTAACTCTAAACCTAACCAGAAAACCTAACCCTAACCCTTACCCTCATCCTAACCCTGACCCTAACCCTAAGCCTAACTGTAACCATAATCCTAACCCTTATCCTTACTCTAAACCTAACCCTAACCCTATCTCTCACCCTAATGCTCACCCTCACCCTCACCCTAACCCTAACCCTGACCCGACTCTTACCCTAGCCCTAACCATAAGCCTAAGCCTAAGCCTACCCCTAACACTAACCCTAACACTAACCCTCACCCTAACCATAACCCTAAACCTAACCCTAACTCTAACAATCACCCTAAACCTAACCCTCAGCCTAAACCTAAACTTAACCCTAACCCTAAGCCTCACACTAACCCTCACCCTAACCCTAACCCACCCTAACTCTAAACCTAACCGTCAGACTAATCCTCACACATACCCTAACCCTAACCGACACTCTCACCCTCACCCTCACCCTAAACCTAACCCTAACTATAACCCTGAACCAAACCCTAACCTGAACCATAACCCTAACCCTCACCCTCACCCTAAACATAACCCCTAAATCCTTACCATAACCAAACCCTAACCATCACCGGAACCGACACATTTTTCCTAACCCTAGTCCTAACACTCACTCTAAACCTAACCCTTACCCTAACCCCAAACCTAAACGTCACCATTACCCTAACCTTACCCCAAAATCAAATCCTAAGCCTAGTCCTAGCCCTACCCCTAACCATAAACCTAAACCTAACTCTAAAACTAACGCTAAATCTAACCGTAACCCTAACCCTAACCCTAAGGGTTCCTAACCCTAATCCTAAACCTAACCATAACCCAACCCTAAACCTCACCATAACCCTCACATTAACACTAACCCTAACCCTAACTCTCACCCTCACCCTCACCCTTACCCTAACCCTCACCCTCACCCTCACACTTTCCCTCACCATAAAACTAACATTGACACTAACACTAACCCAAACCATAAACCTAACCCTAACCATAAAAATAACCCTAACCCTCACGTTCACCCTAACCCTAATCCTAACCCTAACTGTAACCCTAACACTAAACCTGAACCTAATCCTAAACCTCACCCTCACTCTCACCCTTACCCTAACCCAAACCCTAACCCTAACCATAACTCTAACTCTAACCCTCATCCTAAACATAAATCTAACCATACCCCTAACCCTCACCCTAATGTCACCCCCTCCCTAAACCTAACACTAACCCTAAACCCAACCATCACACTAACCCTCAACCTAACCCTAGACATCACCCTAACCCTAAACCTAACCCTCACCCTAACCTTAACCCTCACTCTATCCCTCACCCTAACCCGCGCCCTAACCGTCACCCTCACCCTTAATTTCACCCGTTCCCTAACCCTAACCATAACCCTAACCTTCACACTAACACTAACCCTAAACCTAACCCTCAACCTAACCCTCACCATCACCCTCACACTAACCCTAACCGTAACCCGAACCCTACCATTAACCCTAACCCTAAACCTGATCCTAACCCTAAACCTAACCCTCACCCTTACCTTCACCCTAATGCTGAACCTCACCCTAATCCTAACCCTAAACCTAACCATAACCCAAACCCTAATCCTAACCATAACCATAACCCTAACACTAACACTAACCCTCATCCTAACACTAATCCTCACCATAACCCTAATCCTAACCCTAACCCTCACCCTAAAACTATCCCTCACTCTAAACCTCACCCTAACCTTAACCCTCAAACTAAACCTAAACCTGACCATAACCCAGACCCTAACCCTCACCCTCACCCTAACACTCAACCTTACCCTAACCATGACCTAACGCTCAACCTAACCCTCACCCTCACCCTTACCCTACACCTAACCCTAATCCACACCCTAACCTTAACCCTAAACCTAAACCTAAACCTAACCAAAACCCTCACCCTCACTCTAAAACTTAACCTAACCCTAACCCAAACCCTAACCCTAACCCAAACCCTGACCATAACCCTCACCCTAAACCTAACCCTCACTCTAACCATCACCCTACCACTAAACCTAACAGTAAAACTAACCCTAACACTAAAATTCACCAAATCCCTCACCCTAATATTAACCCTAACTATAACCCTAACTATAACCCTCACCCTCACCCTTACCCTAAACCTAACCCTATCCCTAACCCTAAACCTAACCCTCACCCTCATCCTAACCCTAATCCTAGCCCTAAATCCACCCTAGCCATAACCCTATACATAACCCTAAACTTAACCCTAATCCTAGCCATAATATTAACCCTACTCCTAGCCCCAAACCTAACTATAACCCTAAACCTAACACGAAACTTAATGCTAACAATAACCTTAGCCCTAACCCTAACCATAACCCTAATTGTCATTAACCCTAAACCTAACCCTAACCATGACCCTAACCCTAAGCCTCACCCTACCCCTCACCCTACCACTAACCCTCACGCTATCCCTCACCCTCACCCTCACCCAAACCATAAACCTAACCCTAACCCTAACAGTAACACTAACCCAAACCCTAACCCTAACCCTAAAACTATGCTTCACACTAACCCTCACCCTAAACCTCACCCTCACACTAACACTTACCCTCACTTTCAACCTCATTCTCACCCTAAACCAAACCCTCACCCTGACACTAAACCTTACCCTAACCCTAACCCAAACCCTAACCCTAACCCTAACCCTAACCCTAACCCAAACGTTAACCCTCACACTCACACTTACCCTAACCCTATTCCTATCCCTATCAGCATCCCCAACCCTAACCCTAACCCTAACCCTAAAGCTAAACCTAAAACTAACCCTATCCCAAACCCTAAACCTAACCATAACCATAACCCTAAACAAAATAACCATAACTCAAGCCCTAACCCTAACTCTCCCTGTAATACTAACCCTAAACCTAACCCTAACCCTCACTCGAACCCTAACCCTAACCCTAAATTTAACCCTAACCCTAAGACTAATCCTAACCTTAACCCTCACCCTCACCCTAACCCTAATCCTAACCCTAACACTAACCCTAAACCTAACCCTTAGACTCAGCCTAACCCTCACTCTAACCCTAACCCTAACCCTGAACCTAAATATAACCCTAACCCTAACCTTCACCCTCACCATCACCCTCACAGTTACCCTAACCCTCACCCTCACCCTAACCCTAACCATAAACCTAACCCTATCCCAAACCCTAAGGCTAACCCTAACCGTAACCCTAACCTCAGCCTCACCCTAACCCTAATCCTCAGCCTAACCCTTACCCTAACCCTCACCCTAACCATAAATCTAACCCTAACCCTTACCCTAACCCTAACACTAACCAAATCCCTAAACATAATCCCTAACAGTAATTCAAGGCCTAACACTAAATATAACCCTAACCCTAACATTCACCCTCAACCTCACCATAACACTAACCCTCACCCTAACCTTAACCCTAAAACTCACTCTAACCCTAACCCTAACACTAACACTAACCAAATCCCTAAACATAATCCCTAACTCCTTACCCGAACCCTAAATCTAACCCTCACCATAACCCTCACCCTAAACCTAACACAAACCCTAACACTCACCCTCAATCTAAACCTAACCCTTAACCTAACCCTAAAACTAACCTTCACCCTCAACCTAAACATAACCCTATACATAACCCTAACCCTACATCAAGTACTAAACCTAACACTAGCCCTAACCCTGTACATAAACCTAACCCTAACCCTAATCCTAACTCTAACCCGAACCGTAGTCCTAGCCATAAAGGTAAACACACCCTAAACCGAACCCTAAAGCTAACCTTAACCCTAAACCTATCCTAACCCTAAGGGACCATAAACTTAACCCTAACCCTAATCATGACTCTAACCTTAAACCTCACCCTAACCCTCATGCTAACCGTAACCCTAACCCTAACCGTAACCCTCACCCTCACCATAAACTTAACCCTAACCCTCACCCTCATCCTAACCCTAACCCTAACCATAACACTAACACAAACACTAACCAAACCCTAACCCTAGCCCTAACCATAACCCTAACCATAACCCTCAAGCTCACCCTAACACTAAACCTAAGTCTAACCCTCACCCTCACCCTCAAACTAACCCTAACCCTAATCTGAACCCTCACCCTCAACCTAACCTTAACCAAACCCTAACCCACAATCTCACACTAACTCTCACCCTCACCCTAACCCTAACCCTGACCCTAACCCTTACCCTAACCCTAAACCTAAACCTAACCCTAACCCTAACCTGAACCCTCACCCTCAACCTAAACTTAACCAAACCCTAACCCAAAATCTCACACTAACTCTCACCCTCACCCTAACCCTAACCCTGACCCTAACCCTTACCCTAACCCTAAACCAAAACCTAACCCTAACCCTAACCCAAACCCTAACCCTAACCCTAACCAGAACCCTACATCCAAACCTTAACACTAACCCTAACCTTAACCCTAACACTCACCCTAACCTCACCCTAAGCCTAACCATCATCCTAACCCTAATCCTAACCCTAACCCAAACCGTAACCCTAACCCTAACCCTCACCATGACCCTAAGTCTCACCCTCACCTTAACCCTAATTCTAACCCTAACCCTAACATTCACCATAACCATCACTTTCACCCTAACCCTAATCCTAACCCTAACCCAAACCATAGACCTAACCTTAAACCTCACCCTCACCCTAACCCTAAACCTAAGCATGTACCAAACCATAACCTACCCCTAACCCTAACCCTAGCCCAAACCCTAACCCTAAGCCTAATCCTCACAATCTCCCTCATCCTAACACTACCTTCACCCTCAGCCTCACACTAACCCTAACCCTAACCGAAAAACTAATCCTAACCCTAACCATAACCCTAACCCTAACCCTCACCCTCACCCTAACCATAACACTCACCCTCACTCTAACACTAGCCCTAACACTAACACTCATCCTGACCCTAAAACTCACCCTAACACCAACCTTAACCCGAAACCTAAAAATAACACCTTAGTCCTAATCCTAACACTAACCCTAACCCTAAGAGTCCCTTACCCTAACCCAAAATCTAACCCTAACCCTAAGGGTCCCTAACCCTAACCCTACTCCTAACCCTAACCCTAACCCTAGTCCTAGCCCTAACCCTAACCATAAACCTAATCCTAACCCTAAAACTAACGCTAAACCTAACCTTATCCCTAACCCTAACCCTAAACCTAAGTGTCCCTAACCCTAACCTAACCGTAACCCTCACCCTCACGCTAACCCTCACACTAACACTCACCCTAATCCTAACCCTAACCCTCAACCTAACCCTCACCCTCACCCTAACCCTAACCCTAACCCTAAAACTAACCCTCACCCTAACCGAAACCCTAAACCTAACACTAACCCTAAACTTCACCCTCACCCTCAATCTAAACCTAATATTAACCCTAACCCTAACCCTCACCCTAACCTTAATCCTACCCTAATCCTAACCCTAACCCTAAGCCTAAATCTCACTCTAACCCTAAACCTAATCCTCACGCTAACCCTAACCATAACCCTAGCCCTCACCTAACCCTCACTCTAACCCTCACCCTAACCCTAACCTAACCCTAACCCTCACCCTAACCCTACCCTCACGCTCAACCTAACCCTAACACTAAACCTAACCCTAATCCAAACCCTAACCCTAACCAAAACCCTAACCCTCACCCTTACCCTCGCTCTCACCTTCACTCTAACACTAAACCTAACTCTCACCCTAACCCTAACCCCCCTTACCCTAACCCTAATCCTAAACCTCACCCTCACCCAAACCATAAACCTAACCCTAAACCTAACCCTAACCCTAACCTAACCTTAATGCTCACCATCACCCTCACACTAACCCTAACCCTAATCCTAATCCTAAACCTAAGCCTAAACCTAAACCTAAACCAAACCCTAACCCTTACACTAACCCTAACCCTAACCCTAACCCTCACACTCAACCTAACCCTACCATTCACACTCACCCTAACACTAGACCTAACCCTAACCCTAACCCTCATCCTAATCCTCACCCTAATCCTCACCTAACCCTAAGCCTAACCCTAACCCTAAACCTCACCATAACCTTAACCCTAACCCTCAACCTAAAAATAACTCTAACCCTAAACTTAACCCTAACCCTAACCCTAAAACAAACCCTAAACTAACACTAACCCTAACCTTAGCCTCAACCTTAACATTAATCCTAAACCTAAACCTAAACCTCACCCTAACCCTAACTATAACCCTAACCCTAAATATAACTGCTAACTCCTAACCCTAACCCTAAACCTAACCCTAAGCGTCCCTAAGACTAACCCTAATCCTAACCCAAAGACTAACCCTAGACCTATCCCTAACCCGAACCATATACCTAACCCTAACCCTAAACCTAACGCTAACCCTAACTTTAACCTAACCCTAACCCTAACGATAAAATTACCCCTAACTCCTAACCCTAACCCTAACTGTAACTTTAAGGGTCCCTAATCCTAACCCTAACCCCAAACTTAGTTCTTGCCCTAACCCAAACCATAAACCTACCACTGAACCTAACCCTAAGGCTAAACCTAAGCTTAAGCCTAACACTAACCCCAATCATATCACTCACCCTAAACCTCACCCTCACCCTAACCCTAATCCTAACCCTAAACATAACCATAGACCTAACCCTAACCCTCACCCTAAACCTAACACTAAGCCTAACCATAACCCTCACCCTAACCCTAACCCTAATCCTAAACCTCACCCTCACCCAAACCATAAGCCTAACCCTAAAACTAACCCTAACCCTAACCCTAACCTTAACGTTCACCCTCACCCTTACACTAACACTAACCCTAACCCAAAACCTAATCCTAACCCTAACACTAACACTCACCCTCACCCTCACCCTAAGCCTAACACTCACCCTAAGCCTAACCCTAACCCTCAACCTCACCCTAACCCTAATCCTAAAACTCTACCTCAACCTCAGCCTAACTCTAACCCTAAAACTAACCCTAACCCTAACCCTAAAAATAACACCTAACTCCTAACCCTAAGCTTAACCCTAAGGGTCCCTAAACCTAACCCTAATCCTAACCCTAAGGCTAACCCTAATCCTAGACCTAACCCTAACGATAAACCTAACCCTACCCCTAAACCTATCGGTAACGCTAACCTTAACCCTAATCCGAACTCTAACCCTAAGTGTCGCTAACCCTAACCATTACAGTAAACTCACCCTCACCCTAACCCTCACCCTCACCCTAACCCTAACCCTAATCCTCACCCTAAACCTCACCCTCACCCTAACCCTAACCCTACCCTTAACCCTCACCCTATCCTCACACTCACCCTCATCCTAACCTAAACCTAAACCTAAACCTAACCCTAACCCTGCCCTCATCCTCACCCTAACCCTAACCATAACCCAACCCTCACCTAACCCTCACCCTAAACCTAATCTTAATCCTACTTCTATCAGTAACCCTAACCCTAACACTAAACTTCACCCTCAACCTAAACCTAACCCTAATCCTCACCCGAAACCTCACCCTCACCATCAACTTAACCCTAACACTAACCCTAACCCGAACCCTAACACAAAACCTAACTCTAACCCTCACCCTAACCCTAACCCTTACCCTAACCCTCACCCTAACCCTAACCCTAATCCTCACCCTAACCCTAACCCTAACCCTCACCATAACCCTAACACTAACCCTAACCCTAAAACAACCTCAACCTAACCCTAACCCTAACCTTAACCCTCACCCTATCTCTCACACTAACTGTAACCCTCAGCCTAGTCCTAACGATAACCCTCACCCTTACCCTAATCGTAACCCTAAACCTAACCCTAACCCTCTCCCTAACACTCATCCTCAGCCTAACCTTAAACCTAACCCTAAACTAAACATTCAAGTTAACCCTAACCATAACCCTAAACATCACCCTCACCCTAACCCTATAGGCACCCTTAAAGCACCCTCACCCTAACCCTAATTTTAACCATAAACCAACCCCTCACGCTAAACCTAAACCTAAGCCTAACCCTACCCAAATCCTATACCTAACCCTAAACCGAACCGAAATCTCACCCTCTCCCTCACCTTAACCCTAACCTCAGCCTCACCCTCACAATAACCCTAACCCCAAACCTAACCCTAACCCTAATCCTCATCCACACCCTAACCCTAACACTAACACTAACCCTAACCCTCATCCTAAACCTAATCTTAATCCTACTTCTATCAGTAACCCTAACCCTAACACTAAACTTCACCCTCAACCTAAACCTAACCCTAATCCTCACCCGAAACCTCACCCTCACAATCAACTTAACCCTAACACTAACCCTAACCCGAACCCTAACACAAAACCTAACTCTAACCCTCACCCTAACCCTAACCCTTACCCTAACCCTCACCCTAACCCTAACCCTAATCCTCACCCTAACCCTAACCCTAACCCTCACCATAACCCTAACACTAACCCTAACCCTAAAACAACCTCAACCTAACCCTAACCCTAACCTTAACCCTCACCCTATCTCTCACACTAACTGTAACCCTCAGCCTAGTCCTAACGATAACCCTCACCCTTACCCTAATCGTAACCCTAAACCTAACCCTAACCCTCTCCCTAACACTCATCCTCAGCCTAACCTTAAACCTAACCCTAAACTAAACATTCAAGTTAACCCTAACCATAACCCTAAACATCACCCTCACCCTAACCCTATAGGCACCCTTAAAGCACCCTCACCCTAACCCTAATTTTAACCATAAACCAACCCCTCACGCTAAACCTAAACCTAAGCCTAACCCTACCCAAATCCTATACCTAACCCTAAACCGAACCGAAATCTCACCCTCTCCCTCACCTTAACCCTAACCTCAGCCTCACCCTCACAATAACCCTAACCCCAAACCTAACCCTAACCCTAATCCTCATCCACACCCTAACCCTAACACTAACACTAACCCTAACCCTCATCCTAATCCTAACCCTAACCCTAACCTTAAACCTAACTCTCACCCTAACCCTAATCCTCACCCTCACCCTAATCCTAACCCTAAACCTAACAAAAACCCTCACCCTAACCCTAAAACTAACCCTAATCCTAACCCTAACACTAAACCTAACCCCCAACCTAACCCTAACCCTCAACATAACTCCCACCCTAATGCTAACCATCACCCTACCCCTCACACTAACCCTAACCCTCACCATCAACATAACCCTCAACCGAACCCAAACCCTAACCTTAACCCTAACCCTAACCCTCACTGAAACACTCACCCTCAACAAATTCCTAATGCTAACCCTGACTCCCACCCTAACCCTCACCCTAACCCTAACCCTAACACTCACCATCACCCTCACCCTCACCCTAAGCCTAACCCTAACCCTAAGCCTAAACCTAACCCTAACCCAAAACATGACCCTAACCCTAACACTAACCCTAATTCTCATGCTCAGCTAACTCTCACCCTCACCCTAATACTCACCCTAACCATCACCCTATCCCTAACCCTAACCCTAAACCTAATCGCAAACCTAACCCTAACACTCACCCTAACAGTAACACAAACCCTAACCTTAACCCTCACCCTAACCCTCACCTTAACCCAAACCCTAACCCTAAGACTAAACCTAAACGTAAACCTAACACTAACCCTAACCATAACCCTAACCCAAACACTAACCCTAACCTAAGCTTCACCCTCACTCTAACCCTAATTCTGAACTAACCCTCACCCTAACCCTCACCATAACCCTAATCCTAACCCTAACTCTAACCCTAACCCTAACGCTAACGCTAACCCTAAACCTATGCCTAACCCTCACCCTAACCATAACCATAATCCTAACCCTCAACCTAACCCTAATCCTAACCCTAACTCTTACTGTAAACCTAAACCTAAACCTCACCCTTACCCTAACCCTAGCCCTAACACAAAACCTAACCCTAACCCTAAACCTATCCCTAACCCTAAACGTTACCCTAAACCTCACTCTAACCCTAACACTCACCCTAACCTTAACCCTCACCCTCACCGTAACCCTAACCCTCACCCTCACCCTAACCCTAACATTCACCCTCACCCTAACCCTAAACCTCATCTTACCCTAACCCTAACCCTAAACCTAACCCTAATCCTAAACCTAAGTTTCCCTAAATTTAACCCTACTCCTAACCCTAACATAACCCTAGTCCTAGCCCTAAACCTAACCATAAACCTAAACTTAACCCTAACCCATCCCTAACACTCACCCTATCCCTCACACTAACCGTAACCCTCACCCTAACCCTAACCCTAAACCTCACCGTAATCCTAACCCTCACCCTCACCCTAACCCTAACTCTAACATTAAGACTAACACTAACCCTCACAATAACCCTCACCCTAACCGTAACACTAAACCTAAAAATAACCCCTAACACCTAACCCTAACCCTAATCTTAAACCTGTTTCCCTAACTTTAACCCTACTCCTAACCCTAACATAACCCTAGTCCTAGCCCTAAACCTAACCATAAACCTAAACTTAACCCTAACCCTAAACCTAATCCTAAGTGTCCCTAACCCTAACTCTAACTGTAACCTTCACCCTCAGGCTAACCCTAACCCTAACCCAAACCCTAACCTTAACTCTCACCCTATCCCTAACCCTAACCCTAAAACTCAACCTAACCCGAACCCACATCCTCAACCTAACCCTAACCCTGAACCTAACCCTAACCCTAAACCTCATCCTCACCTTAACCCTAACCATAACCCTAACCATAGACCTAACCCTAACCCTAATCCTAACCATCACCCTTTCCCTAACCCTAACCCCAACACTAAACCTAACCATAACCCTACCCTAACCCTCAACCGAAACCTAACCCTAAGCCTAACCCTAACACTCACCCTCTTCCTCACCCTAACCCTAACCCTAAACCTAAACATAACCCTAAACCAAACCCTAGCCCTCTCCCTAACCCTAAACCTCACCCTCACCCTAACCCTAACCCTAACATTAAGAGTCCCTAACCCTAACCCTAATGCTAATCCTAATCCTAACCATAATTCTAGTCCTAAACCTAATCCTAAAACTAACCCTAACCCTATAGTTAAACCTCAACCTGATCCTAACCATAACCCTAACCCTCACCCTAACCCTAACCATAATCCTAACGCTAACAGTAACAGTAACCCAACCCTAACCCTAATCCTAACCCTAACATTAAATTTAACCCTCACCCTCACCCTCACCCTACCCCTAACCCTAATGCTCACCCTAACCCTAACCCTAACCCTAAAAACAACCCCTAACTCCTAACCCTAACCCTATCCCTAACCCTAAGTTTGCCTAACCGTAACCCTAATCCTAACCCTAACCCTAATCCTACTCCTAGCTCTAACCCTAACCATAAACCTAACCCCAACCCTCACCCTCACCCTCATCCTCACACTAAACCTAACCCTAACACTAAACCTAACGCTAACCCTCACCCTTAACCTAAGCCTAAGCCTAACTATAACCATAAACCTAAACCAAACCCTAACCCTAACCCTAATTCTAACCCTACCCTCACCCTAACTCTCACCCTCAACCTAACACTAACCCTAACCCGAACACTCACCCTAATCCTCACGCTCACCCTAAACTTAATCCTTACCATAACCCTAACCATAGACCTAACCCTAACCCTCAACCTAACCTTCACCCTGTCCCTAACCTAACCCCAACCCTAAACCTAACCAAAACCCTAGCGCTAACCCTCCACCTAAACCTAACACTAACCCGAACACTCACACTCTCTCAACCCTAATCCTAAAACAAACCCCAACCCTAACTCAAAACCAAACCATAACCCTAACCCTAACCCTAAACCCAACCTAACACTAATCCTAACCCTAAAGCTCAACCTCACCCTCACCCTAATCCTAACATTCACCCTCACCCTAACCCTGACCCTAAAAATAATACTAACCCAAACCAAAACCTTAATCCTTACCATAACCCTAACCCAAACCCTCACCCTCACCCTCACCCTCACCCTCACCCTAACCCTAACACTCACCCTCACCCTCACCCTAACCCTAGCCCTAACCCTAACACTGAACCCAACCCTAAACCTAACCCTAACCCTACTGCTAACCCTAACCCTAACCCTAAGGGTCCCTAAAACTAACCCCACTCTTAACCCTAACCCTAACCCTAGTCTTATCCCTAACCCAAACTATAAACCTAAATCTAACCCTAACCCTAACACTAAACCTAACCTGAACACTAACATTGTCCCTAACCCTAAAGGTCCTAAACCCTAACCCTAACCATAACCCTCACCTCACACTACCCCTCACCATAACCCTCAACATCCCCCTACCCTAACCCTCACCCTATCCCTCGCCCTAACCCTAACCCTTACCCTCACCCTAACTCTCATCCTAACTCAAACCCTAACCCTAAACCTAACCCTAAGCCTAACCCTCACCCTAATCCTAACCCTAACCCAAACCCAAAGCCTAACCCTCACCCTCAATCTAATTCTGACACTAACCTAAACATAACCCAAAGCCTAACCCTAACCGAAACACTAATCCTATCACTAACCCTCACCCTCACCCTCACCCTCACCCTCGTACTAACCCTTACCCTAACCCTAACCCTAACCCTAACCCTAAGGGTCCCTAAACCTAACCCCACTCCTAACCCCAACCCTAACCCTAGTCTTATCCCTAACCCAAACTATAAAACTTAACCTAACCCTAACCCTAACGCTAAGCCTAACCTGAACCCTAACATTATCCCTAACCCTTAGTGTACCAAACCCTAATCCTAACCATAACGATCACCCTCACGCTACCCCTTACTATAACCCTCACCCTTCCCTACCCTAACCCTCAACCTAACCCTCACCCTGACCCTAACCCTAACCCAAACCTCACCCTAACCATCAACCTTATTCTCACCCTAACCCTAAACCTAAACCTAACCCTAACCCTACCCCTCACCCTAACCCTAACCCTAACCCTAATCCTAACCCAAACCCTAACCCTAAACCTAACCCTAAGTCTAACCGTCACCCTAATCTCGGAACCCTATCCCTAATCCTAACCCTAACCCTCACCCTCACCCTCACCATAACACTAACATTAACCCTAACCCTATACCAAATCCTAACCCTCACCCTAAACATAACCTTAACCCTCACCCTAAACCTCACCCTCAACCTCACCCTAAACCTAACTCCAATCCTCACCATAACCCTCAACTTACCCCTAACTCAAATCCTACCCTTACCCTTAACCTTACCCTAACCCTAACCCTAACCCTAACCCTCACTCAAACCCTAAACCTAACTCTAACCCTAACCCGCATCCTAACCCTAACCCTAACCCTAAACCTAACCCTCACCCTCAATAAAACCCTATGTCTACCCGTCACCCGAACACTCATCTTAACCCTACCCAAACCCTCGCCCTAATCCTAACCCTAACCCTCACCCTAACTCTCACCCTCACACTAACCCTAACCCCAACCCTGACACTAACACTAAAACTAACAGTAACCCTAAGCCACACCCTAACCCTCACACTACCCTCACCCTCACCCTAACTCTAAAACTAACCCTAACCATAACCCTCACCCTACCCCTCACAGACACCCTAAGCGTAAGCCTAACCCTAAACCTCACCCTAACCCTAACCCTAACGCAAAACCTAACACTAACACTCACCCTAACCCTAACCCTAACTCTAACCCTAACCCTAACTCTCACCCTAAACCTCACACTCACCTAACCCTAACCCCAACCATCACCCTAACCCTAAAAATAACCGTAAACCTAAGCCTCACCCTAACCCTAATCCTCACCCTCACGCTAACCCTAACCTAACCTTAACACTAACACTGACCCTAATCGTCACCCTAACCCTTTACCTAAACCTAACTCTAACCCTCACCCTAACCCTAACCTCAACCTAACCCTAACCCTAACCCTAACCCTCACCCTAACCTTTACCCTAACACTAACCCTAACCCTCAACGTAACCATAACCCTAATCCTAAACCTCACCCTAAACCAAACCCTAACCCTAACCATAACCCTAACCCAAACCCTAAACCTCACCCTAACCCTAACACTAACCCTCACCCTAAACCTCACGCTAATCCTTACCCTAACACTATCCTAACCCTCACCCACACCCCAACCCTAAAACTACCCCTAACCCTAACCCAAAGCCGAAACCTAACCCTAAAACTAACCCTCACCCTCACCCTAACCCTAAACCTAACCCTTACCCTAAACCTCACCCTCACACTAACCCTAACCCTAATCCTAACCCTCATTCTAACCCTAACCCTAAACCTCACCCTAACCCTCAGCCTCACCCTTATCCTAACCCTAAACCTCACCCTAACTCTCACCCTCACCCTAACCCTAAGCCCAACGCTCACCATAACCCTAAAACTAACCGTAACCCTTAGCCTCACTCTAAGCCTAACACTCACCCTCACCCTCACCCTAATCCTAAACCTAACCCTCACCCTCACCCTAACCCATACCCTATCCCTCACCCTAACCCTCACACTCACCCCAACCCCAACCCTAACCCTAACCCTAACCCTCACCCTCATTCTAACCGATAGCCTCACCCAAACCCTGTCCCTAACCCACACCGTGAACCTCACCCTAAACCTAACCCTAAACCTCACCCTCGCCCTCACCCTCACCCTAACCATAAAACTAAACATAACCCTAACCCTAACCCTAACCCAAACCCTCAGCCTAAGCCTAACCCTAACCCTAACACTTTCCCTAACCCTAACCCTAAACCTCACCCTCACCCTCACCCTAACCCTAATCCTCACCCCAAACCTCACCCTCACACTAACCCTAAACACAACCCTCACCCTAACCCGAAGAATAACCGAAACTCTAAGCGTCACCTTAACCCTTACACTCACCCTTATATTCACCCTAACCCTAGACTTAACCCTAACCCTCACCCTAACCCTAAAACTAACCCTAAACCTAACGCTCTCCCTAACGCTCACCCTCACCCTAACCCTAACCCTAAACCTCAACCAAACCCTAAAGCTAACCCTAACCCTGACCCTCACCCTAACCCTCACACTCACCCTAACACTAACATTCACCCTAAACCTCATCCTAACCCTTACTTAACCCTCATGCTACACTTACCCTAACCCTACCCCTACCCCTAACCATTACCCTAACCCAATGCTAACCCTAACCCAAACACTAAACCTCACCCTAAACCTCACCCTAAAACTAACATTAACCCTCACCCTAACCTTCACCCTAATCCTTACCTTAACCCTAACCCTAATCCTAATCCTGACACTAACCCTAACCCTAATCCGAAACCTCACGCTAACCCTAACCCAAACCCTCACACTAACCCTCACCCTCACCCTAACCCTCACACTCGCCTTCCCCCTCACTCTCATCCTAACCCTAACACTAACCCTGACCCTAAACTTAAAACTAGCCCTAACCCTAATCCTCACCCTAACCCTCACTCTCTCCCTCACCCTAAACCTAACCCTAAAACTCACCCTAACCCTAAAACTTACCCTAACCCTAACCCTCAACCTAACCCTCACTCTCACCCTCATCCTCAACCTAACCCTCTCTGAAAACCTAACCCTAACCCTAAACCTAACCCTAACTCTAACAGTCACCCTCACCCTCAACCTAACCCTAACCCTCACACTACCCCTAAACCCAACCTAAACCCTAAGCCTAAGCCTAACCCTAACCCAAACCCTAAACATCATCCAACCCTAATAATAAACCTAACACTAAACCTCACCCTAACCCTCACCCTAACCCTTACCCTAACCCTCACCCTCACTCTCACCCGAACCCTCAGCATAGCATTTAACCTAAACCTCACCCTACCCCTCACCCTCACCCTAACCCTAACCCTAAACTTCACCCTCACTCTCACCCTCACCCTAACCCTAACCCCAACCCTCACCCTAACCCTAAAATTAACAATAACCCTAAGCCTCACCCTAACCATCACCCTCAGCCTCACCCTCACCCTGACCCTAAACCTAAGCTTCACCCTCACCCTAACCCTAACCCTGACCCTAACACTAACAATAACCCTAACCCTAACCCTCACCCTTTCCCTAACCCTAACCCTAAACCTCAACCTAACCCTAAAACTAACCCTAACCCTAACCCTCACACTCACCCTCGCCCTTACCCTAACCCTAACACTAACCCTAACACTAACACTAACACTCACCCTAACCCTCACACTAACCCTTACCCTAACCCTAAACCCACCCTAAACCTCACCCTAAACCTAACCCTAACCGTAACCCTAACCCTAACACTAACACTCACTCTAACCCTCAACTTAACCCTTACTCTAACCCTAACCCTAACCCTCACCCTAACCATAACCATAACCTTCACCCTAACCCTGAACCTCACCCTTAACTGAACCCTAACCCTAACCTTAACCTTAACCCTAATCCAAATCCTAAACCTCACCCTAATCCTAATGCTAAACCTCACCCTAACCCTAACCATAATCCTAACGCTAAACCTCACCCTAACCCTCACTATAACCCTTACCCTAACCCTCACCCTAACCCTAACACGCAACCTAAACCTAACCATATCCCTAACCCTAACCCTCACCCTCACCATCACCCTCACCCTAACCCTATCTCTAACCCTCAACCTAATTCTCACCATAACCCTAACCCTAACCCTCACACTTACCCTCACCCTCACCCCAACCCTAAAACTAACCCTAATCCTAACCCTAACCCTTACCCTAAGCCTAAACCTAACCCTCACCCACACCCTAACACTAACCCTAACCCTCGCTCTAATCCTCATTCTCACCGAAACCCTACCAAAACCCTCACCCTAACCCTAAAACTAACCATAAACCCTAAGCCTCACCCTAACCCCTACACTCACCCTCACCCTCACCCTAACCCTAAACCTAATTCTTGCCCTCACCCTAATCCTAATCCTAACCTTCACCCTAACCCTAAAACTAAGAATAACCCTAACCCTCAGCCTACCACTCACCCTCACCCTAACACTACAATAAAACTCACCCTAACCCTAAAACTAACACTAACCCTAACCCTCACCCTAAACCTCACTCTCACTCTCATCCTTCCCCTAACCCTCACCGAAAACCTAACCCGAAAACCAAACCATAACACTAAATTCACCTTAACCCTCACAGTAACCCTTACCCTAGCCCTAACTCTCTCCGTAACCCTAACCCTAACCTTAACCCTCACACTCACACTTACCCTAACCCGAACCCTAAAACTAACCCTAAACCTAACCCTAACCCAAACCCTAAACATCACCCAACCCTAACCCTAACCCTAACCCAAACCCAAAACCTCACCCTAACCCTAACCCTAACCCTAACACTAACCCTCACCCTAACCCTCACAGAAACCTTACCCTAACTCTCACCATAAACCTAACACTCACCCTAACCCGAACCCTAACACTCACCCTAACCCTAACCCAAACCCTCAACCTAACACTCACCCTCACCCTAACCCTCAACTCACCCTAACCCTATCCCTAACCCTCAGCTTAAACCTCACCATAACCCTATCCGTCACCCTCACTGTCACCCTAACCCTAAAACTAACCCTAACCCCAAACCTAAACCTAATCCTGACCCTAAACCTAACCCTCAACCTTAGCCTCACCCTATCCCTAACGCTAAAACTAACCCTAACATTAACCCTCATCATAATCCTCACCCTAAACCTCCCCTAACCCTAACCATCAAGCTCACCCTCAACCCAATCCGAACCCTATCCCTAATCCTAACCCTAACCCTCACCCTTACTGTAACCCTAACCCTAAGCCTAAACCTAAACCTAATCCTAACCCTCACCCTAACTATAACCCTAACCCTCACCCTAACCCTCACCCTCAACTTCACTCTAACCCTAACTCTAACCCTAACCCTAACGCTAAACCAAACCCTAAACCGGACTCTAACCCTAAACCTAACCTTAACACTAACACTCACCCTAACCCTCACCCTAACCCTTAACCTTACCCTAACACTAACCCTCACCTAACCCTAACACTAACCCTCATCCTAAACCTCACCCTCACACTAACACTAACCCTAACCCTAACCTTCACCCTCACCCAAATCCTATCCCTAACCCTCATTCTCACACTCACCCTAACCCTAAAACTAACACTAACCTTAAACCTAAACATAATCCTGACCCTAACTCTAAGCATAACACTCACCCTTAGCCTCACCCTAACCCTAAGGCTAAAACTAACCCTAACACTAACCCTCACCATAACCCTCACCCTATACCTAACCCTAACCCTAACAATCAAGCTCACCCTCAACTGAATCCAAACCCTATCTCTAACCCAAACCCTAACCCTCACCCTCACCGTAACCCTAACCCTAACACTAACACTCAACTTAACCCTCACCCTAACCCTAACCCTCACTATGACTCTAACCCTAAACCTCAACCTAACCTCACCCTAAACCTAACACTAACCCTAACCCCTAACCAACCCTGACCCTTAACTTAAGGGTCCTTAAACCTAACCCTAACCCTTAACCCAAACCCTAACTCTTACCCTAAATGTAACCCTAACCCTAACCCTAAACATAACCTCTAACTACTAACCCAAACATTAACTTTAGGCTAAAGGGTACCTAAACATAACCCTAACCCTAACCCCAACCCTACCCTAACCTAATCCTCACCCTAACCCATACCCAAACCCTTACCCTAAGCCTAACCCTAACCCTAACCCTCACCCTATCCATAAGCCTAATCCTAACCATAACCTCACCCTAACCCTCACCCTAACCCTAAACCTAATCCTAAGGCTAAACATAACCCTAACCCTAACACTCATCCTAACCCTAACCCTAAACCTAAACCTAACCCTCACCCTAAACCTCACCCTCACCCTAACCAGAACCCTAACCCTAACACTACAATAACAAAAACCATAACCCTAACCCTAACCTTAACCATAGCCCTAACACTAACACTAACCCTAACCATACCCTCTCCCTAACCCTAAACCTCACCCTAAACCTCCCGCTAACCCTAACCAGAATCCTAACCCTAACCCTAACTCTCACGCTAACCTTCACCCTCACCCTAATCCTCACCATCACCCTCATCGTCACCCTAAACGTAACCCTAACCCTCACTCTCACCCTAACCCTCACCCTAATCCTAACCCTAACCCTAAACCTCAACCTAACCCTAACCCTAATACTAACCCTCACCTTCACCCTAATACTAACCCTAACCCTAACCCTAATCTTAACCCTAACCCTCACCCTAAGCTTAACCCTCACCCTAAACCAAACCTAACACTAACCCTAACCCTAAACCAAACCCTAAAACTCACCCTAACCCTAATTCTAAGCCTAACATTAACCCTCATGCTGACCCTCACCCTAATCTTACCCTAACCCTCACCCTAATCTTAACCTCACCCTAACCCTAAAACTAACCCTAACCCTAACCCTAACCCTCACCCTCATCCTAACCCTCACCCTCACCCTAACCCTTACCCTAACCCTAACCCTAACCCTCACCATAACCCTAACCCTAACCGCACACTAACCCTAACACTAACCCTCACCCTAACCCTCACCCTAACCCTTAACCTAACCCTCACTCTAACCCTAACTCTCATCCTAACCCTAAGCCCAACCCTGAATCTAAACCTAACCCTATCCCTCACTCTCACACTAACCCTAAACCTAAACCTAACCCTCACCCTCACCCTAAACCTATCCCTAACCCTCAACCTAACCCTAACCCTAACCCTAACCCTCACTGTAACCCTCACCCACACGGTAACCCTAACCCTAAACCTCACCCTAACCCTAAAACTAACCCTAACCCTAACCCTCACCCTAAACCTCACACTCACCCTCACCCTCACCCTAAACCTAACACTAACCCTAACAGTAACACTCAACCTAACCCTCACCCTAACCCTTTCCCTAAACTAACCCTCAACCTAATTCTAACTGTAACCCTAACCCTAACACTCACACTCACCCTCACCCTCACCCTAACCCTAAAACAAACACTAATCCTTACCCTAACCCTAACCTTAACCCTATACCTCACCCTAAGCCTAAACCTAACCCTAAGCCTAACCCTAACCCTCAAGCTAAACCTAATCCTCACCCTCACTCTTACCCTCGCCCTAACAATCAGCCTCACCCTCAACCTAAACCTAACCCTAACCAAAACCCAAACTCTAACCCTCACCCTGACAGTAATCCTAACAATAATCCTACCCTAAGCCTTACCCTCACCCTCACCCTAATCCTAACCCTAACCCTAAACTTCACCCTAACCCTCACCCTAACCCTAACCCTCACTCTCAACCTCACCCTCACCCTCACCCTAACCCTCAGCCTCAGCCTCACGCTAACCCTAACTACAACCATAACCTTCATCCGAACCCTAACCCTACCCTAACACTAACCCTAACTTTTACAATATCCCTAACCCTAACCTAACCCTAACCCTCACCCTCTCCCTCACCCTAACCTAACTCTAACCCAAACCCTAATCTTAACTCTAACCCTAAACCTCACCCAAACACTAACGCTAACCCTAACCCTTACCCTATCACTAACACTCACCCCAAACCTAACCCTCACGCTTACCCTCGTCCTAACACTCAGCCTCACCCTCACCCTAAACCTAACACTAACCCAAACACAAACCCTAACCCTCACGCTAACCCTAACCTTAACCGTAATCCTCACCCTAACCCTCACCCTAATCCTAACCCTAACCCTAAACATCACCCTAACCCTCACCCTCACCCTCACCCTAACCCTCACTCTCAACCTCACCCTAACCTTCTCCCTAACCCTAACCCTAACCCTTAAAATAACCCTAACCCAACCCTAACCCTAACCCTAACCCTAACACTCAGCCTCACCCTAAGCCTTACTCTAACCCAAACCCTAACCTTAACACGAACCCTAACCCTCACCCAACCCTAACCCTAACCCTAACCTTACCCTCACCCTCACCCTAACCCTAATTGTCATCCTTCCCCTTACCCACACCCTCACCCTAACCCTAAACCTAACCCTAACCTTAACCCTCACTATAACCCTAACCATAATCATAACCATAAACATAATACTCACCCTCACCCTCACCCTCACCTTCACCCTAACCCAAACCCTAAACCTACCCTAACCCTAAGCCTATCCCTAACCCTCATCCTAACCCCCACCGTAACCCTAAACCTAACCCTCTCCCTCATGCTAACACTCACCCTAACTGTAAACCTAATCCTCAACCTAACCCTCACCCTAACGCTCATCCTCACGCTATCCCTCACCCTTACCCTAACCCTAAGCCTAACCCTAAAACTAACCCTAACCCTAAACCTCACCATAACCCTCAACCTAACCTAACCCTAACCCTAACTCTAAAACTCACGTTCACCCTCATCCT
This sequence comes from Megascapheus bottae, assembly GCF_031878675.1. Classification (NCBI taxonomy): domain Eukaryota; kingdom Metazoa; phylum Chordata; class Mammalia; order Rodentia; family Geomyidae; genus Megascapheus; species Megascapheus bottae. The sequence goes on from NC_143509.1 coordinate 12,696,288, forward strand.
AATTCTCACCCTAACCCTAACACTAACCCTAACCCTCAATTTCACCCTAAACCAAACCCTATCCCTAACTCTAACCCAAACCATAAACCTAGCCCTAGTCCTAACACTATACATAAACCTCACCCTAACCCTAATCCTAACCCTAACCCTCACCCTAGTCTTAACCCTAACCCTAGTCTTAGCCTTAACCCTAACCATAAACGTAACCCTAACCCTAAACCTAATGCTAAATCTAACCCTAACTCTAACCCTAAGTGTCCCTAACCCTAACCCTCATGCTCAACCTAACCCTAACCCTATACTCACCCTCACCCTAATCCTCACGCTCAACTAAACTTAACCTTCACACTTACACTCACCTGAACCCTAACCCTCACCCTCAACTAAACCTAACCCTCACCCTTACACTCACCAGAAACCTAACCCTAACCCTCAACATAACACTCACCCTCACCCTAATCCTAATTCTAACCCTAAACCTAACCCTAACCCTAAAACTAACACTAACCCCAATCCTCACCCTAACCCTCACCCTCTAACTCACTGTAACCCTAAACTAACCCTCACCATCACACTAACCCTAACCCTAAACCTCACCCTAACCCTAATCCTAACCCTCACCCAAACCCTAAAACTAACCCTAACCCTCACACTAACGCTCACACTCACCCTCACCCTCACCATCAACCTAACCTTAACCCTAACCCAGACCGTAACCCTCACTCTAACACTCACCCTAAACCTACCCTTCAACCTCACCCTAGACCTCAGCCTCACCCTCACCATAACTCTAACCCTAACGCTAACCCTCACCGTAACCCTCACTGTTACACTGATTCTCACCCTAAACCTTAACCTAACCCTATCCCCCACCCTCACCCTAACAATCACACTAACCCTAACACTAACTCTAATCCTAAACCTTACCCTAACCCTACCCTTAAACCTAACCCTAACACTAACCCTCACCCTAACCCTACACCAACCCCAACCCTAACCCTAACCCTAAACCTTACGCTCAACCTCAACGTCACCCTAACCCTCAGCTAACCTAAACCCTAATCTTAACCCTAAAACTAACTCTAACCCTAAACCTAACCCTCACCCAAACCCTAACCCTAAACCTTCCCTTACCCTAAACATAACCCTAACCCTCACTCTAAACTTAAACCTAACACTAACCCTAACCTTAACACTCACACTCACCCTCAAGCTAACCCTAACCGTCACCCTCACCTTCACCAGCCCGCTAACACTAGCCCTAACCCTATACAAACCCTAAACTTAACAGTAAATCTAACCCTAACCCTAACAGTAACCCTCACCGTCCCACTCCCCCGAACACCAACCCCAATTCTAACACAACCCCTAAACCTAACCCTCACCGTAACCCTCACACCAACCCTAACCCTAAACCTAAACCGTACCCTCACCATCACCGTGACCCTAATCCTAACCCTCACCTAACTTAAACCCTAACCCTAAACCTAACCCTAACACTAAACCTAACCCTCACCCAAACCCTAACCCTAAATCTTCCCTTACCCTAAACCTATCCCTAACCCTCACCCTAACCTTAAACCTAACCCTAACCCTAACCCTAACATTAACCCTCACCCTCACCCTCAACCTAACCATAACCTTCACCCTCACCCTCACCCTCCCGCTAACATTAACCCTAACCCTACACAAACCCTAACGCTAACAGTAAACCTAACCCTAACCCTCACCCTAACCCTAACCATAACCCTAACCCTAACACAAACCCTCACCCAACCCTCATACTATCACTAACTCTAACCCTAAACCTAAAACTAACTCTAAACATCACCCTAACCATAACTCTAAATGAAACCATCACCCCAACCCTCACACTCACCCTAACCCTAAACCGAACCCTAACGCTAACCCTAATCCTAACCCTCACCGTAACCCTCACCCTAACCTTCTCCCTAAGCCCAACCCCAAACCTAACCCTCACCCAAACCCTCAAACTAACCCTAACCCTCACCCTCACCCTATCTTTCACACTAACCCTAAACCTAAACCTTACCCTAACCTTAAACCTAAACCTAAATCTAACCCTCACCCTAAGCCTTACACCAACCCTAACCCTAAACCTTACCCTCACGTTCACCCTCACCCTAACCCTAATACTAACCCTAACCCTAACCCAAACCATAACCCTAACCCTAACCCTAAACATAACCCTCACCCAAACCCTAACGCTAACCCTAAACCTTACCCTAACCATAACCCTAACCCTAACATTCACCCTAACCCTAACCCTAACCCTAACTCTAAACCAAACCCTAATCCTAACACTTACCCACAACCTCAACATCACCCTAACCCTTACCATAATCGTAACCTTAAACCTCAACCTCACCCTCACCCTAACCCTAACTGTCACCCTCACCCACATCCTCACCCTCACCCTAACCTAATACTAACACTGAACCTAACCCAAACCCTCACACTCACCCTAAACCTCACGCTAACCCTAACACTAACCCTAACCCCCAACCTCACGCTCACCCTGACCGTCATCCTCATCCTTACCTTCATCCTCACCCTAACCCTAAACCTAACCCTAAATGTAACCCTAACCCTAACCCTCATCCTAACCCGAAACCTAAAACCAACCCTACCCCTCACCCTAAACCTCGCTCTGACCCTAACCCCAAACCTAAACCTAACCCTACACCAAACCCTAACCCTCACACTAACCCTAACACTAACCCACACACTAACACTAACCCTAACCCTAACCCTAACCCAACCCTAACACTCACCCTCACCCTAACACTCACCCTAACCCTAACCCAAACCCTAACCCAAACCCTAAAACTACCCCTAAACCAACCCCTAATCCTAACCCTCACCATAACCCTCACCCTAACCCCAACCTTAACCCTCACCCTAAACCTCACCCTGACCCTAACCTAACTCTAAACCTAACCCTAACCCAAACCCGAACCCTCACACTAACCCTAACCTTAACCCTAACACTCACTGTAACCCTCACCCTGACAGTAATCCTCACCCTCACCCTCAACATCACACTAACCCACCCTCGCACCCACACCCTAACCCAAAACCTAACCCTCAACCTCACCCTCAACCTAACACTCACTCTCACCCTAACCCTAACCCTAAACCTAAACCTAACCCTAACACTAACCCTCACCCAAACTATCACCATAACCCTTACTGTAACCCTAAACCTAACCCAAACCTTAACCCTATCCTAACCGTAACCCTAACCTTAACCATAACACAAATCCTAAATCTAGCTCTAGCCCTACCCCTAAACATAACCCTAACTGTAACCCTAAATGTAACCCTAAACATAGGGTCCCTAAAACTAACCCTAACCGTTAACCCAAACCCTAACCCTAAACATAACCCTAATCATAACCATAAACATACCCCCTAACTCCTAACCCAAACCCTAACCCTAACCTTAAGCGTCCCTAAAGCTAACCCTAACTCTAACCCTCACCCTAACCATATCCCAAACCCTAAATATTACCTTAACCAAAAACCTAACCCTAAATCTCACACTCACCCTAAACCTCACTCTAACCCTAAACTTAACCCTAACCATCACCCTAACCCTATCCCAAAACCTAACCCATACCCTACCCCTAACCCTAACGCTCATCCTCACCCTCACCCTCACCCTCACCCTAACCCTAACCCTCACACTCACCCTTACCCTCACTCTAACCCTAACCCTAACCCTAACCCTAAGCCTCACCCTCACCCTCACCCTAACCCTCACCCTCACCCTCACCCTAAACCTAACCCTAATCCTCACGCTAACCCTCACTCTAACTCTAACCCTCACCTAACGCTAACCCTAACCCAAACTTTAATTATAACCCTAACCCTAACCCTAACCCAAATCCTAAACCTAGCACTAGCCCTACCCGTAAACATAATCCTAACCCTAACAGTAATGGTCCCTAAAACTAATCCTAACCCTTAACCTAAACCCTAGCACTAATCAAAATTAATCCTAACCATAACCCTGAACATAACCACTAAATCCTAACCCAAACTCTATACCTAACCTTAAGAGTCCATAAACCTAAACGTAACCCTCAACCCAAACCCTAGCCCTTACCATAAACGTAACCCTAACCCTAACTATAAACATAACACATAACTTCTAAACCACACCCTAACTCTAACCTTAAGAGTCCCTAAACCTAATCCTAACATTAATCCTAACCCTAACTTAATCATAATCCTCACCCTAACCCTCACCCAAACACTCACCCTAACCCTAAACCTAACCCTCATCCTAACCCTAAGCCTAACCCTAACGCTAACCCTCACCCTAACCCTCACCCTAACCCTAACCCTAATCCTAACACTAAACATAACACTAACCGCAACTCTCATCCCAACCCTAAACCTAACCCTAAACATAACCCTCACCCTAAACCTCACTCTGACCCTAACCCTAACCCAAACCCTAACCCTCACACTAACCCTAACCCTAACCCTAAACCTCACCCTAACTCTGCTGCTATCCCTAACACTAATCCTAAACCTAACCCTAAACCTCACCCAAACCATCACCCTCACCCTACTCCTCACCCACACCCTCACCCTAAACCTAACCCTATACCTCACCATAACCCTAACCCTAACCCTAACTCTCACCATAATCCTAACCCTTACCCTAAACCTCAACCTCACCCTCACCCTAAACCTCACCCTCACCCTAACCCCAAACCTTACCCTAACCCTAACCCAAACCCTAACCCTAACCCTAACACTAACCCTAAACCTAACCCTCAACCAAAACCTAATCATATCCCTAACCCTTACCCTAACCCTAACCCTAACCCTTACCCTCAACCTAAGCCTCACCCAAACCCTAATACCAACCCTAACCCTTACTCTAACCCGAAATCTAACACACACCCTCAACCTAAACCTCAACCTCACCCTAACCGTAACACTAACCTTCAAACTCACCCTCACCCTAACCGTAACCTTCACCCTCACCCTCTCCCTCAACATAACCCTAACCCTAACCCTAATCCTTACCCTACTCTAAAACTAAATCTAACCCTAACACTAAACCTAACCCTCACACTCACCCTAACCCTCACTGTAACCCTAACCCTAAACTTACCCTGAAACTTAACCCTCACCCTCACCCTAACCTCACTCTCACCCTAACCCTAACCCTAACACAAACCCTCACCCTAACCTTCACCATAACCCTCACCATAACCCTAACCCTAACTCAAAACTGAAACCTAACCCTAACCCTAATCCTAACCCTAACCGTAAGGGTCCCTAAACCTAACCCTAAATGTTAAACCAAATCCTACCCCTAACCATAAACCTAAACCTAACCATAACCCTAAACATAACCTGTAACCCTAACATAAACCCGAATCCTAACCCTAACCCTAACCCTCACCCGAACCCTAACTCTAAACTTCACCATCAACCTCACCCTAACCATAACCATAACCATACCCTAACCCTCACCCTAACCCTCACCTCACCCTAATCTTCACCTAAGCCTAACCCTCACCCTATCCCTAAAACAATCCCTAACACTAACCCTCAACCTAACCCTAACCCTAAACTTCAACATCAACCTCACCCTAACCCTAACCATAACCATAAGCCTAATCCTCACCCTCACCCTATCCCTCACCCTCACCCTAACCTTCACCCTAAGCGTAACCCTCACCCTAACCCTAAAACTAATCCTAACCCTAACCCTCACCACAAACCTCACCCTAACCCAAACCATAACCCTCACCCTCACCATAAACCGAAACCTAACCCTAACACTCACTCTTACACTAAACCTAACCCCAACACTAACCCTCACCCTAAACCTAACCCTAACCCAAACCTTAACCATAACCCTAACGCTTACCATAAACCAAATCCTAAACCTAGCCCTAGCCCTAAATCTAAATGTAACCCTAACCTTACCCCTAAACATAACCCCTAACTCCTAACCCAAACCCTAACCCTAACCTTAAGGGTCCCTAAACCTAACTCTAACCCTAACCCTAACCCTGACCCTAAACCTAATCATCACCCTAACCCTCACCCAAACCCTCACCCTAACCCTATCCCTAACCCACAACCTAACCCTAAGCCTAACCCTAACCCTAACACTCACCATAACCCTCATCCTAACCCTAAACCTAAACCTAACTCTAACCATCACTTTGACCCTAACCCTAACACTAAACCTAAACCTAACCCTAAGCCAAACCCTAACCCTCATCTTCCCCCAACCCTAACCCTCACAGTAACTCTAATCCTAACCCTAACCCTAACCCTAACCCTCACCTGAACACTCACCCTCACCCTAACCTTAATCCTATCTTTAACCCTATCCCTAACCCACACCCTGACCCTAATCCTCACCCTCACACTCTCCCTCACCGTATCCCAAACTTTCACCCTCATCATGATGCTACCCCTAACCCTCACACTTCCTAACCCTAATCCTCACCCTCACACTAACCTTCACCCCCACCCTCACCCTCACACTAATCCTAACGATAACCTTGACTCTAACCCTAACCCTCACCCTAACCCTAACCCTAACACTATACCTCACCCTGACCCTAACCCTAACCGTAACCCTAACCCTCACACTAACTCTAACCCTAACCTGAAACCTAACCCTAACCCTAAACCTAAACCTAACCCTAAACCTAACCCTAAAGCTAACCCTCACCCTTACCTTCACACCAACCCCAACCCTAACCCTCACACTCACGCTCACCCTAACGCTAATCCTAACCCTAACCCTAACCCAAACCCTAAACCTAACCGAAACATAACCCTGACCCTAAACCTAAACCTCACCCAAACACTAACCCTAACTCTAAACTTTACCCTGAACATAACCCGAACCCTAACCTTCACCCTAAACCTAACCCTAATCCTGTTCCTCTCCCTCACCCTCAACCTAACTCTAACAGTCACCCTCACCCTCAATCTCACAGTCCCCCTAACCCTAACCCTAAACCTAACACTAAATGTAACCCTAACCCTAACACTATCCGTAACCCAAAGCCTAACCCTAACCCTAACCCTAACCCTTACCCTGGCCCTCATACTCACCCTAACGCTAACCCTAACCTAAGCTTTACACTCACTCTCACGCTAAGGCTCACCCGAACCCGAACCGGAAAGCCAAACCTAAACCTAACACTAACCCTAAACCAAACCCTAACCCTAACTCAAACGCTAATACTAAACCTCATCCAAACCCTAATCCTAAACCTAACCCTTACCCTCAATCTAACCCTAAACTTAACCCTAAACATTAACCTAACACTAACCCTCACCCTGACCCACACAGTAATCCTCAACCTAACCCTAACCCAAACCTTAACCCTAAACCTAACACTATCCCTAAACCTAACACTAAACTGAAGGCAAATCCTAAACTTAGCCCTAACCCATAAGCGTAAACCTAACCCTAACCCTAAAACTAATCCTAACCCTAATCGTAAGGGTCCCTAAACCTAACCCTAACCCTAAACCTCATCCTAACCCTCACCCTAAAGCTAACCTAACCCTCATTTTCAACCTCACCCTAACCCTAACACTAACCCTAACACTCACCCTCACCCTCACCCTCACACTTTCCCTCACCGTAAGCCTAAGCCTAAGCTTAACCCTAAAAATAACCCTAACACTAACCCTCACCATAACCCTCACCATAATCCTAACCCTAACCCTAACCCTAAGCGTCAAGCTCACCCTCACCCCAATCTGAATCCTATCCCTAACCCTAACCTTAACCCTCACCCTCACCCTTACCGTAAACCTAACCCTAACCCTAACCCTAAACCAAATACTAACCCTCACCCTAATCATAACCCTAACCCTCACCTTAACCCTCACACTCAACCTCACCCTAACCCTAACTCTAACGCTAACCCTAAATCAAACCCTAAACTTCACCCTTACCCAAACCCTAACCCTAACACTAACACTCTCCCTAACCCTCACCCAAACCCTCACCCTCACCCTAACCCTAACCCTAATCCTAACCCTACCACTAACACTAACACTAACACTCACCCTAACCCTCACCCTAACCCTTACGCTAACACTAACCCAAATCCTAAACCTAGCCCTAGCCCCAACCCTAAACATAACCCTAACCCTAACCCTAATCCTAACACCTAAACATAAGGGTCCCTAAAGCTAACCCTAACCCTAAACTTAACCCTCACCCTAAGCCTCACCCTAAGCCTAACCCTAACCCTAACACTAAGACGATCCCTAACACTAACCCACATCCATAACCCTCACCCTAACCCTAACGCTAACACTCACCCTCACCCTAACCCGAACCCTCACCCTAAACCGAACCCTAACCTGAATCCTAGCCTCACCATCAACTTAACCCTAAACCTAACCCTAACCCTCACCCTAAACTAAATCCTAACCCGCACAGTAACTCTATAACTAACCGTAAACCTAAGACTCACCCTTACCCGCACACTCGCCCTCACTCTCTCCCAAATCCTAAACCTAACCCTCACACTAAACCTAACCCTAACCCTCTCCCTCACACTAAAACTAACCTTAACCCTAAAACTACCATAACCCTAATCCTCACACTCACCCTCACACTTACCCTAATAATAACCCTAACACTAACACTCACCCTTACCCTCACCCTAACCCTTACGATAACCCTAATGCTAACCCTAACCCACAACCTAACCCTAACCCTAAACCTCACCCTAACCCTAACCATAATCCTAACACTAACACTCACCCTAACCCTTACCCTAACACCAACCCTAACTTTCACCTAACCCTAATCCTCACACTCACCATCACCCTAACCCTCACCCTCACCCTAAACCTAACCCTAACTCTAAACAAAACCCTAAACATCACACAACACTAACCCTAACCCTCACCCTGACCCTCACCCTAACCCTTACCATAACCCTCTCCCTAACCCTAACCCTCACCCTAACCCTCACCCTCACCCTAAACCTAACCCTAACCCTAACCCTAACCCAAACTGTAAACATCACCCGACACTAACCCTAACCCTCACCTTAACCCTCACCATAACCTTCAACTTCACCCTAACCCTAACCCTAAGCCTCACCCTAACCCTAACCCTCACCCTAACCCTATCCCTATCCCTAACCCTCAACATAACCCTAACCCTAACCCACACACTCACCCTAACCCTAAAACTAACTCTAACTCTAACCCTAACCCTAACACTGACCCTAACCCTAAGCCTAAACCTATCCTTCACCCTCACCCTAACCCTAAACCTCACCTTAAGCCTAACCCTAATCATAACGCTAAAATTAACCCTAACAATAACCCTCACCATAACCCTCACCCTAACCCTAACCCTGACCATCAAGCTCAACCTCAACCCAATCTGAACCCTATCCTTAAACCTAACCCTAACCCTTACCCTCACCGTAACACTAAACCTAAGCCTAACCTTAAACCAAATCCTAACCCTCACCCTAACTACAACCCTAACCCTCACCCTAACCCTTACCGTTAAATTCACCCTAACCCTAACCCTAAACCAAACCTTAAACCACACTCTAACCCTTACCCTAACACTAACCCTAACCCTCACCCTCACCCTAACCCTAACCCTAACAATAACCATCACCCTAAACCTAACCCTAACCCTCAACCTAACCCTCACCCTCACCCTAACACTAACCCTAACCCTCACCCTAACACTCTCCCTTACCCTCACCCTAACCCTCACCGTAAACCTAACCCTAACATTCACTTCACCCACACCCTAAACCTAAACCTAACCCTAACCCTAAACCTCATCCTCACCCTCACCCTTACATTAACCCTCACCCTAACCCTAACCCTAACCCTAACCCTAATCCTAAAACTAACCCTAAACCTAACACTCACCACAACCCTCACCATCACCGTAAACCTAACCCTAACACTAACCCTAATCCTAACACTCAACTTCACCCTAACCCGAACCTTAACCCTAAAACTAACCCTAACACAAACCCTAAACCTAGTGCTAGTCCTAACCCTATATATAACCCTTAACCTAACCATAATCCAAACACAACACTAACCTACTCCTAGCCCTAACCCTAACCATAAACCTAACACTAAACCTAACCCTAACCCTAATTCTAACACCCTCAGCAAAACCCTACCCTCACCTAACCCTAACCTCACCCTAACAATAACCCTTACCCTCAACCTAACACTCACACTCACCCTCACCCTAACCCCAAACCTAACCATGACCCTAACCCCAAACCTAAACTGATCCCTAATTCTAACCCTAACCTAACCTTCGCCCAAACCCTAACCCTTATGCTAAGCACAACCCTAACCATAAACCTCACTCTAACCATAAAACTAACCCTAACCCTAACCCTCACCCTAACCCTCAAACTAACTCTCACCCTAACCCTCACCCTGACCCTAACCCTCGCCCTAACCCTAAACCAAACCCTACCCCTAACACTAAACCTAACCTAACCCTAACCCTTACCCTAACCCTAACCCTACTTCTAACCCTATCACTAACCCTAACCCTAATAATCTAACCCTAACCCTCTAACCCTAACCCTCACCCTCACCCTCACCCTAACCCTAACCCCAACCCTAACACTAACTCTCTAAACCTAACCCTAACCCTAACCCTAACCCTCTAACCGTAACCCTAACACTAACCCTAAACCTAAACCTCACCCTCACCCTCACCATCACACTCACACTAACTCTCACCCTAACCCTAACCCTAACCCTAACTCTAACCCTCACCCTCACCCTCACACTAAACCTAAACCTAACCCTAACCCTAATCCTAATGCTCTAACCCTAAGCCTAACCATAACGCTAACCCTCTAACCCTAACCCTGATCCTAACCATACCCCTAAACGTAACCCTGTAACACTAACACTAAGCCTAACCCTACCCTAACCCTAACCCTAACTCTAACGCTAACCCTCACCCTCACCCTCACCCTTACCTTGACCCTCACCATCACCCTCACAGTAACCCTAATCCTAACCCTCACCCTCACACTAACCCTAACCCTCACCCTCACCCTCATCTCACCCTCTCCCTCACGCTTACCCTCACCCTCATCCTAACCCTAACCCTAACACTCTAACCCTAACCCTAACCCTAAACCCAACCCTCGAAACCTAACCTTAATCCTAAACCTAACCCTAAATCTAAGAGTCTAATCCTAACCCTAACCATAACCATAACACTAACCTTAACTCTCTAACCCTAACCCTAACCATAACCATAACCGTCTAAAACTAACCCTCACCCTCACCCTCACCCTAACCCTAACATTAACCCTAAGCCTAACCCTCACCCTCACCCTCACTTTCACCCTCACCCTCACCCTAACCCTAACCCTAAACCCAACCCTCGAAACCTAACCTTAATCCTAAACCTAACACTCATCCTCATCCTCAGCCTAACCCTAACCCTAACCCTCACCCTCACCCTAACCCTAACCCTCACCCTAACCCTCACCCTAACTGCTAAACCTCACCCTAACCCTTACCACTCACCCTCACCATCACCATCACCATAACCCTAAATCCAACCCTTACCCTAACCCTAACCCTCACCCTCACACTCACCCTAACCCTAACCCTAACCCTAATCCTAACCCTTAACCTCACACTCACACTCACCGTCACCCTAACCCTCATCCTAACACTCACTCTAACCCATAACCCTAACCCTAACCCTAACCTTCACACTCACTCTCAACCTCAACCTAACCCTAACCCTAACCGTCACCCTAACCCTAACCCTAACCCTAACCCTCACCCGCTACCTCACCCTTACCCCAACCCTAACTCTAACCCTAACACTAACCCTAACCCTCACGCTTACCCTCAACCTCACCCTAACCTAAACGTAACCCTAACCCAAATCCTAATCTCTAAAGCTAACCCTAACCAAAACCCTACCCCTAACTCTAACCCTCTAACCCTAACCCTAAACATAACCCTAACCCTAACACTAACCCTCAACCTCAACCTCACCCTCACCCTCACCCTCTACCTAACCCTAACCCTAACCCTAACCCTAACCCTAACCCTCTAACCCTAACCCTAACCCTAACCCTAACTCTCTAACCCTAACCCTAACCCTAACCCTTACCCTCACCCTAATCCTAACACTATATCTCACCCTCACCCTAACTGTAACCCTAACCCTAAGCCTAACCCTCACCCTCACCCTCACCCTACTCTCACCCTAACACTAACCCTAAACATAAACCTAACCCTAACCCTCACCCTATCCCTCACCCTCACCATCACCCTCACCCTAACCCTAACACTAACACTATACCTAACCCTCACCCTCACCCTCACCCTCACCCTAAACCTAACACTAACCCTAACCCTAACCGTACCCCTCACCGTCACCCTCACCCTAACCCTAACCCTCACCCTCACCCTCACCCTCAACCTAACAATAAGCCTAAACCTAACCATAACTCTAACAATAACCCTAAACCTCTCCCTCCCCCTCACCCTCACACTAACCCTAAACCTCACCCTCACCCTCACCCTCACCCTCACCCTAACCCTAAACCTAAACATAACCCTAACCCTAACCCTCACCCTCATTCTCACCCTCACCCTCACCCTCACCCTCACCCTAACCCTAACCTTCACCCTCACCCTCACATTCACCCTAAACCTCAGCCTCACCCTAACTCTAAACATAACCTTAACCCTAACCCTAACCATAACCCTCACCCTCTAATCTTAACCATAACCCTAACCCTCTAACCCTAACCCTCTAACCCTAACCCTAACCCGGACCCTGTCCCTGACCCTAACCCTAACCCTCCCCCCCAACCCTAACACTAACCCTAATCTTAACCCTACCCCTCACCCCCACCCTCACCCTCACTCTAAACCTAACACTATTCGTAACCATAACTCTAAAGCAAACCCTACACCTCTAACCCTAACCCTAACCCTAAACCTAACCCTCTAACCCTATCCCTAACCCTAAGCCTAACCCTAACCCGCACCCCCACCCTCAACGTAACCCTAACCCTAACCCTAAACCTAACCCTTAAACTAACCCTTAACTTCAACTTCATCCTCACCCTCAGCCTAACCCTAACCCTTACCAAAAACCTCACACTCACACTCAGCCTAACCTTAACCCTAACCCTAAACCTCACTCATACCCTCACCCTCAGCTAACGCTAACCCTTACCCTAACCCTAACCGTCACCCTCATGCTCACCCTCACCCTAACATGAACCCTAACGCAAACCCTAACCCTAACCCAAACCCTAACACTCACCCTCACCCTAACATGAACCCTAACACAAACCCTAACCCTAACACAAACCCTAACACTCACCCACAGCCTAACCCCAACCCTAACCCTCACCCTCACCCTCACCTAACCCTAACCTTAACCCTAACAGTCACCCTCACCCTCACCCACACCCTAACACTAACCCTAAACCAAACCCTAACACTAACCAGAACACTACCCTCACCCTCACCCTCACCGTAACCCTAACCCTAACCCTAACCTTAACCATAACCCTCAACCTCACCATCACCCTCACCCTAACCATAACCCTAATCCTAACCCTAACCCTAAACCTAACCCTAACCCTCACCCTCACCCTCACCCCCACCCTAAACCTAACCCTCACCTTCACCCTCACCCTCATCCTCACCCTTACCCTAACCCTAAACCTAACCCTCACCCTCACCCTCAACCTAACCTAACCCTAAAACTCACCCTCACACACACCCCCATCCTAACACTAACCCTAACCCTAACACTAACTCTAATCGTAACCCTCACCCTCACCCTCACCCTCAGCCTCAACCTCACCCTCACCCTCACCATAACTGTACCCTTAACATTACCCTAAGCCTATCCCTCAACCTCAACCTCACCCTCACCGAAACCCTAAGGCTAACCCTAACCTTAACCCTAACACTCAACCTCACTGTCACCCTAACTCTAACCATAACCCTAATCCTAACCCTAACCCTAACCCTCTAACTCTAACCCTACACTAACCCTAACCGTAAACCTAACACTCTTACCCTACCCCTAAAATTAAACGTAACCCTCACCCTCACACTCACCCTAAACCTAACCCTCACCTTCACCCTCACCCTCACCCTCACCCTAACCCTAAACCTAACCATCTAACCCTAACCCTAACTCTAATCCTCCAACCCTAACCCTAACCCTCTAACCCTAACTCTCTAACCCTAACACTATTCCTAACCCTAACCCTCTAACCTTAATCCTCACCCTAACCCTAACCCTAACTTTAACCCTAACACTAACACCTAACCCTAACCCTAACCCTAACTCCATCACTAACCCTAACCCTGTAACCCTAACTTTATCCCTCTAAACCTAACCCTAACCCTATCCCTAACCCTAATCCTCTAACAATAACCCTAACCCCCAACCTAACACTAACCCCAAAACTAAACCTAACCCTAACCCTCACCCTAACCCTCACCCTCACCCTCACCCTCACCATAAACCTAACCCTAAACCTAAACCTAACCCTCACCCTCACCCTCACCCTCATCCTAACCCTCACCCTCACCCTAACCCTAACCCTAACACTAACACTAACCCTCAACCTCACACTCACCATCACCCTAACCCTAAGACTAACCCTAACCATAACCCTCACCTCACCCTCAACCTCAATGTCACCCTAACCATAAGCTTAACCCTAACCCTTACCCTCTAACCCTAACTCTAACCCTATCCCTAACCCTCACCCTCACTCTAACCATAACCCTAACCCTCACCCTCACGCTAAACCTAACCCTAACCTTCACCCTCACCCTCACCCTAACCCTAAACCTAACCCTAACCCCTAACCCTAACCCTAACCCTAACCCTCTAACCCTAACCATAACCCTAACCCTGTAACACTAACCCTAAACCTAACCCTAACTCCATTCCTAAACCTAACCCTAACCCTAACCATCTAAACCTAACCCTAACCCTAACCCTCTAACCCTAACCCTAGACCCAAACCAACCCTAACCCCAAACCTAACACTCACCCTAACCCTCACACTAACCCTCAACCTCACCCTCACCATTACCCTAACCCTAACCCTAAACCTAAATTTCACCCTCAACCTCATCCTCAGTCTCACCCTCACCCTAACCCTAACCCTAACACTAAATGTCAACCTCACCCTCACCCTCACCCACACCCTAACCCTAACCATAACCATAACCCTCAACTTCACCCTCACCCTCAACCTCACCGTCAATGTAACCATATCCCTAACCCTAACCCTAACCCTCTAACCCTAACTCTAACCCTATCCCTAACCCTCACCCTCACCTAAACCCTAACCCTAACCCTCAACCTAACCCTAAACCTAACACTCAACCTCACCTTAACCCTCACGCTAATCCTAAACCTCAACCTCACCCTAACCCTCAACATAACACTAATCCTAAACCAAACCATCAACCTAACCCTAACCCTAACCCTCACCCTAACACTAACCCTCACCGTGATCCTCACACTCACCCTCACCCTCACCCTAACCCTAACCCTCTAACCCTAACAATAACCCTAAACTTCACCCTCACCCTCACCCTAACCCCAACCCTAAAGCTAACCCTCAGCCTCACCCTCACCCCAACCCAACCCCTAACCCTAACCCTCACCCTCACCCTCACCCTCAACTCACCCTCAATCTCACCCTAACCATAACACTAACCCTAATCTTAACCCTAACCCTAACCCTCTAACCCTAACCCTAACCATAACCTTAACCCTAACCTTCTAACCCTAACAAAAACCCTAACCCTAACACTCTAACCCTAACCATAACCCTAACCATAACCATAACCCTAACCCTCACCTTCATCCTCACCCTAACCCTCACCCTAACCCTAACCCTAAGCCTCACCGTCACCCTCACCCTCACCCTAAACCTCTAAACCTAACTCTAACCCGCACCCTAACCCTAACCCTAACCCTCACCCTCACCCTCACCATAACCCTAACCCTAACCCTAACCCTAAACCTAACCCGAACCCGAACCCGAACCCGAACCCTAACCCTAATCCTAACCCTCCCCTCACTCTCACCCTCACCCTCATCCTAACCCTAACCCTAACTCTAACCATAACCCTCACCCTCACTCTCAACCTCACTCTCACCCTAACCCTAACCTTAACTCTCTAACCCTAACCCTAACCCTAACCCTCTAACTCTAAGCCTAGCACTAAGCCTCACCCTCACTGTAACCCTCACCCTAACCCTAACCCTAACTTTAAACCTAACCCTAACCATAACTCTCACCCTCACCATCACCCTCACTATAACCCTAACCCTAACCCTAAACCTAACCCTCACACTCAACCTCACCCTCAACCTAACCCTAACCCTAACTCTAACCGTAACCCTCACCCGCACCCTAACCCTAACCCTCACCCTCACCTTCTCTCACCCTAAACCTAACATTAACGCTAACACTAATCCTAACACTAAACTCTAACCCTAACCCTAACCCTAACCCTCACCCTCCCTGTCATCCTAACCCTAAACCTCAACCTCACCCTCACCCTCGACCTCACCCACACCCTCACCCTAACCCTCACCCTACACCTAACGCTAACTCTAACCCTAAAGCTAACCCTCACCCTCACCTTCACCATAACCCTACCACTAAATCTAAACCTAACCCTCACCTTCACCTTCACCCTCACTCTAGCCATAACCCTAACCCTAACCCCTTACCCTAACCCTAAGCCTAACCCTAACCCGAACCCGAAATCTAACCCTCTAACGCTAACCCTAACCCTAATCCTAACCGTCTAACCCTAAAACTAACTCTAACCCTAACTCTAAACATAACCCTCACCCTCACCCTCACCCTCACCTTAACCCTAACCTTAACATTAACCCTCACCCTCACCCTTACCCTAACTCTAACCTTGACCCTAACCCTAACACTCTAACCCTAAACCTAACACTAACACTAACCCTCTAACCCTAACCCTAACCCGAACCCGAAATCTAACCCTCTAACGCTAACCCTAACCCTAATCCTAACCGTCTAACCCTAAAACTAACTCTAACCCTAACTCTAAACATAACCCTCACCCTCACCCTCACCCTCACCTTAACCCTAACCTTAACATTAACCCTCACCCTCACCCTTACCCTAACTCTAACCTTGACCCTAACCCTAACACTCTAACCCTAAACCTAACACTAACACTAACCCTCTAACCCTAACCCTAACCCTAACCCTAACCCTAACAATAACCCTAACCCTCTAACCGTAACTCTAACCCTAGCCCTAACCCGAAACCTAACCTAACTCTAACCCTCACCCTCACCCTCACCCTCACCCTAACACTAACCCTAACCCTAAACCTATCCCTCACCCTCACCCTAACCCTCATCCTCACCCTCACCCGAAACCTAAGAATAACCCTATCCCCTACTCATAACCATAACCCTAACCCCCTAACCCTAACCCTAAGCATAACCCTCTAACCCTAACCCTAACCATAACCCTCACCCTCACCCTCTCCCTAACCCTAACCCTAACCTTCACCCTCACCCTCACCCTCACCCTCACTCTCAACCTAACCCTAACCCTAACCTTAACCCTCTAACCGTAACCCTAACCCTAAACCTAACCCTCTAAACCTAACCTTAACACCAACACTAAGCCTCTAATCCTAAACCTAACCCTAACCCTAACGCTAACCCTCACCCTCACCCTAACCCTAACACTAACCCTAACGCTAACCTTAAGCCTAAACCTCACCCTCACCCTAACCCTAATCCTAAACCTAAACCTAACCCTAACACTAACCCTCACCCTCACCATCACCCTCACCCTAACCCTAACCCTGACCCTAAAACTAACCCTAACCCTAACCCTCACCCTCACCCTAAACCTAACCCTAACCCTAACCCTTACCCTACTCCTAACCCTAACCCTAACAATAACCCTAATCCTCTAATCCTAACCCTAACCATAACCCTCTAACCCTAACCCTAACCCTAAACCTCAACTTCACCCTCACCCTAACCTTCACCCTCACCCTAACCCTAACCCCAACCCCTAACCCTAACCATAAACCTAACACTAACCATCACTGTAACTCTCTAAACCTATCCCTAACCCTAACTCTAACCCTAATCCTTTAACCCTAACACTAACACTAACCCTAACCGTAACCCTCACCCTCAACCTCACCCTAACCCTAACCCTAACAATAACCCCTAACCCTAACCCTAAGCCTTACAATAACCCTAAACCTAACCCTCTAAAGCTAACCCTAACCCTAATCCTCACCCTGTAAACCTAACCCAAACACTACCCCTAACCATAAACCAAATCTCACACTCACCCTCACCCTCACCCTCACCCTAACCCTAACAATAACCCCTAACCCTAAGCCTAACCCTAACCCTAACCCTAACCCTAACACTAACTTTCTAAACCTAACACTAAGCCTAACCCTAACTCTCTAACCCTAACCTTAACATTAACCCTAACCCTACACCTCACCCTCACCCTACCGCCACACTCACACTCACTCTCACCCTAACCGTAACCCTAACACTAACACTAACCCTAATTCTCTAACCTTAAGCCTAACCATAACGCTATCCCTCTAACCCTAACCCAAACCTGAACCCTAACACTAACCCTAAACCTAACCCTGTAACAGTAACCCTAAGCCTAACCCTAAGCCTAACCCTAAGCCTAACCCTAAACCTAACCCTAAACCTAACCCTAACCCTCACCCTCACCCTAACCCAAACCCTAAACCTAACCCTTACCCTCACCCTCACCCTCAATCTCACCCTCACCCTAACCCTAATCCTAAACCTAACCCTCACGCTAACCCTAACCCTAACCCTAACTTTCACCCTCACCCTCACGTTCACCCTCAACCTCACCCTAACCCTAACCCTAAACCTAACCCTCTAACCAAAACCCTAACCCTAACCCTTACACTACCCCTCTAACCCTAACCCTAACCCTAACCCTAAGCCTCTAATCCTAACCCTAACCCTAACCCTGACCCTCTACACCTAACCCTGAACCTCACGCTAACACTAACCCTAACCCTAACTCTAAGTCTAAC